>NW_028181801.1:0-163155 GCF_963514085.1 Chelon labrosus | reverse complement strand
AAAATCCCATTCATTCCTATGGGGCAAAATTGGAACTTTGGCGTAGAGACTTGGGAGTACTTGGAGGCTCATTAGCATGCCTCAAGATACCCACACATCAAATCTGGGGACTGTAGCTCATTGGGAACGCCCACCAATGCACATTCCAAGTTCCATTCCAAATTCAAAATCCCATTCATTCCTATGGGGCAAAATTGGAACTTTGTCGTAGAGACTTGGGAGTACTTGGAGGCTCAACAGCTTGCCTCAAGATACCCATACATCAAATTTGGGGGCTGTAGCTCATTGGGAACGCCCACCAATGCAAATTCCATGTATCATTCCGAATTCAAAATCCCATTCATTCCTAAGGGGCAAAATTGGAACTTTGTCGTAGAGACTTGGGAGTATTTGGAGGCTCATTAGCATGCCTTAAGATACCCACACATCAAATCTGGGGACTGTAGCTCATTGGGAACGCCCACCAATGCACATTTCAACTTTCATTCCAAATACAAAATCCCATTCATTCCTATGGGGCAAAATTGTAACTTTGTCTTAGAGACTTGGGAGTACTTGGAGGCTCAATAGCTTGCCTCGAGATACCCACACATCAAATTTGGGGGCTATAGCTCATTGGGAACGCCCACCAATGCACATTCCAAGTTCCATTCTAAATACAAAATCCCATTAATTCCTATGGGGCAAAATTGGAACTTTGTCTTAGAGACTTGGGAGTACTTGGAGGCTCAATAGCTTGCCTCGAGATACCCACACATCAAATTTGGGGGCTGTAGCTCATTGGGAACGCCCACCAATGGACATTCCAAGTAACATTCAGAATTCAAAATCCCATTCATTCCTATGGGGCAAAATTGGAACTTTGTCGTAGAGACTTGGGAGTACTTGGAGGCTCAACAGCTTGCCTCAAGATACCCATACATCAAATTTGGGGGCTGTAGCTCATTGGGAACGCCCACCAATGCACATTCCATGTATCATTCCGAATTCAAAATCCCATTCATTCCTATGGGGCAAAATTGGAACTTTGTCGTAGAGACTTGGGAGTATTTGGAGGCTCATTAGCATGCCTTAAGATACCCACACATCAAATCTGGGGACTGTAGCTCATTGGGAACGCCCACCAATGCACATTTCAAATTTCATTCCAAATACAAAATCCCATTCATTCCTATGGGGCAAAATTGGAACTTTGTCTTAGAGACTTGGGAGTACTTGGAGGCTCAAAAGCTTGCCTCGAGATACCCACACATCAAATTTGGGGGCTGTAGCTCATTGGGAACGCCCACCAATGCACATTCCAAGTTCCATTCCAAATTCAAAATCCCATTCATTCCTATGGGGCAAAATTGGAACTTTGTCTTAGAGACTTGGGAGTACTTGGAGGCTCAACAGCTTGCCTCAAGATACCCATACATCAAATTTGGGGGCTGTAGCTCATTGGGAAAGCCCACCAATGCACATTCCATGTATCATTCCGAATTCAAGATCCCATTCATTCCTATGGGGCAAAATTGAAACTTTGTCATAGAGACTTGGGAGTACTTGGAGGCTCAATAGCTTGCCTCGAGATACCCACACATCAAATTTGGGGGCTGTAGCTCATTGGGAACGCCCACCAATGCACATTCCAAGTTTCATTCCGAATTCGAAATCCCATTCATTCCTATGGAGCAAAATTGGAAATTTGTCGTAGAGACTTGAGAGTACTTGGAGGCTCATTAGCATGCCTCAAGCTACCCAAACATCAAATTTGGGGACTGTTGCTCATTGTGAACGCCCACCAATGGACATTCCAAGTTTCATTCCTATGGGGCAAAATTGGAACTTTGACGTAGAGACTTGGGAGTACTTGGAGGTTCATTAGCATGCCTCAAGATACCCACACATCAAATTTGGGGGCTGTAGCTCATTGGGAACGCCCACCAATGCCCATTCCAAATTTCATTCCAAATACAAAATTCCATTCATTCCTATGGGGCAAAATTGGAACTTTGTCGTAGAGACTTGGGAGTACTTGGAGGCTCATTAGCATGCCTCAAGATACCCACACATCAAATCTGGGGACGGTAGCTCATTGGGAACGCCCACCAATGCACATTCCAAATTTCATTCCAAATACAAAATCCCATTCATTCCTATGGGGCAAAATTGGAACTTTGTCGTAGAGACTTGGGAGTACTTGGAGGCTCAACAGCTTGCCTCAAGATACCCATACATTAATTTTGGGGGCTGTAGCTCATTGGGAACGCCCACCAATGCAAATTCCATGTATCATTCCGAATTCAAAATCCCATTCATTCCTAAGGGGCAAAATTGGAACTTTGTCATAGAGACTTGGGAGTATTTGGAGGCTCATTAGCATGCCTTAAGATACCCACACATCAAATCTGGGGACTGTAGCTCATTGGGAACGCCCACCAATGCACATTTCAACTTTCATTCCAAATACAAAATCCCATTCATTCCTATGGGGCAAAATTGTAACTTTGTCTTAGAGACTTGGGAGTACTTGGAGGCTCAATAGCTTGCCTCGAGATACCCACACATCAAATTTGGGGGCTATAGCTCATTGGGAACGCCCACCAATGCACATTCCATGTTCCATTCTAAATACAAAATCCCATTAATTCCTATGGGGCAAAATTGGAACTTTGTCTTAGAGACTTGGGAGTACTTGGAGGCTCAATAGCTTGCCTCGAGATACCCACACATCAAATTTGGGGGCTGTAGCTCATTGGGAACGCCCACCAATGGACATTCCAAGTAACATTCAGAATTCAAAATCCCATTCATTCCTATGGGGCAAAATTGGAACTTTGTCGTAGAGACTTGGGAGTACTTGGAGGCTCAACAGCTTGCCTTAAGATACCCATACATCAAATTTGGGGGCTGTAGCTCATTGGGAACGCCCACCAATGCACATTCCATGTATCATTCCGAATTCAAAATCCCATTCATTCCTATGGAGCAAAATTGGAACTTTGTCTTAGAGACTTAGGAGTACTTGGAGGCTCATTAGCATGCCTCAAGATACCCACACATCAAATCTGGGGACTGTAGATCATTGGGAACGCCCACCAATGCACATTCCAAATTTCATTCCAAATACAAAATCCCATTCATTCCTATGGGGCAAAATTGGAACTTTGTCTTAGAGACTTGGGAGTACTTGGAGGCTCAAAAGCTTGCCTCGAGATACCCACACATCAAATTTGGGGGCTGTAGCTCATTGGGAACGCCCACCAATGCACATTCCAAGTTCCATTCCAAATTCAAAATCCCATTCATTCCTATGGGGCAAAATTGGAACTTTGTCTTAGAGACTTGGGAGTACTTGGAGGCTCAACAGCTTGCCTCAAGATACCCATACATCAAATTTGGGGGCTGTAGCTCATTGGGAAAGCCCACCAATGCACATTCCATGTATCATTCCGAATTCAAGATCCCATTCATTCCTATGGGGCAAAATTGAAACTTTGTCATAGAGACTTGGGAGTACTTGGAGGCTCAATAGCTTGCCTCGAGATACCCACACATCAAATTTGGGGGCTGTAGCTCATTGGGAACGCCCACCAATGCACATTCCAAGTTTCATTCCGAATTCGAAATCCCATTCATTCCTATGGAGCAAAATTGGAAATTTGTCGTAGAGACTTGAGAGTACTTGGAGGCTCATTAGCATGCCTCAAGCTACCCAAACATCAAATTTGGGGACTGTTGCTCATTGTGAACGCCCACCAATGGACATTCCAAGTTTCATTCCTATGGGGCAAAATTGGAACTTTGACGTAGAGACTTGGGAGTACTTGGAGGTTCATTAGCATGCCTCAAGATACCCACACATCAAATTTGGGGGCTGTAGCTCATTGGGAACGCCCACCAATGCCCATTCCAAATTTCATTCCAAATACAAAATTCCATTCATTCCTATGGGGCAAAATTGGAACTTTGTCGTAGAGACTTGGGAGTACTTGGAGGCTCATTAGCATGCCTCAAGATACCCACACATCAAATCTGGGGACGGTAGCTCATTGGGAACGCCCACCAATGCACATTCCAAATTTCATTCCAAATACAAAATCCCATTCATTCCTATGGGGCAAAATTGGAACTTTGTCGTAGAGACTTGGGAGTACTTGGAGGCTCAACAGCTTGCCTCAAGATACCCATACATTAATTTTGGGGGCTGTAGCTCATTGGGAACGCCCACCAATGCAAATTCCATGTATCATTCCGAATTCAAAATCCCATTCATTCCTAAGGGGCAAAATTGGAACTTTGTCATAGAGACTTGGGAGTATTTGGAGGCTCATTAGCATGCCTTAAGATACCCACACATCAAATCTGGGGACTGTAGCTCATTGGGAACGCCCACCAATGCACATTTCAACTTTCATTCCAAATACAAAATCCCATTCATTCCTATGGGGCAAAATTGTAACTTTGTCTTAGAGACTTGGGAGTACTTGGAGGCTCAATAGCTTGCCTCGAGATACCCACACATCAAATTTGGGGGCTATAGCTCATTGGGAACGCCCACCAATGCACATTCCATGTTCCATTCTAAATACAAAATCCCATTAATTCCTATGGGGCAAAATTGGAACTTTGTCTTAGAGACTTGGGAGTACTTGGAGGCTCAATAGCTTGCCTCGAGATACCCAAACATCAAATTTGGGGGCTGTAGCTCATTGGGAACGCCCACCAATGGACATTCCAAGTAACATTCAGAATTCAAAATCCCATTCATTCCTATGGGGCAAAATTGGAACTTTGTCGTAGAGACTTGGGAGTACTTGGAGGCTCAACAGCTTGCCTCAAGATACCCATACATCAAATTTGGGGGCTGTAGCTCATTGGGAACGCCCACCAATGCACATTCCATGTATCATTCCGAATTCAAAATCCCATTCATTCCTATGGAGCAAAATTGGAACTTTGTCTTAGAGACTTAGGAGTACTTGGAGGCTCATTAGCATGCCTCAAGATACCCACACATCAAATCTGGGGACTGTAGCTCATTGGGAACGCCCACCAATGCACATTCCAAATTTCATTCCAAAGACAAAATCCCATTCATTCCTATGGGGCAAAATTGGAACTTTGTCTTAGAGACTTGGGAGTAGTTGGAGGCTCAATAGCTTGCCTCAAGATACCCAAACATCAAATCTGGGGACGGTAGCTCATTGGGAACGCCCACCAATGCACATTTCAACTTTCATTCCAAATACAAAATCCCATTCATTCCTATGGGGCAAAATTGTAACTTTGTCTTAGAGACTTGGGAGTACTTGGAGGCTCAATAGCTTGCCTCGAGATACCCACACATCAAATTTGGGGGCTATAGCTCATTGGGAACGCCCACCAATGCACATTCCAAGTAACATTCAGAATTCAAAATCCTATTCATTCCTATGGGGCAAAATTGGAACTTTGTCGTAGAGACTTGGGAGTACTTGGAGGCTCAACAGCTTGCCTCAAGATACCCATACATCAAATTTGGGGGCTGTAGCTCATTGGGAACGCCCACCAATGCACATTCCATGTATCATTCCGAATTCAAAATCCCATTCATTCCTATGGGGCAAAATTGGAACTTTGTCGTAGAGACTTGGGAGTATTTGGAGGCTCATTAGCATGCCTTAAGATACCCACACATCAAATCTGGGGACTGTAGCTCATTGGGAACGCCCACCAATGCACATTTCAAATTTCATTCCAAATACAAAATCCCATTCATTCCTATGGGGCAAAATTGGAACTTTGTCTTAGAGACTTGGGAGTACTTGGAGGCTCAAAAGCTTGCCTCGAGATACCCACACATCAAATTTGGGGGCTGTAGCTCATTGGGAACGCCCACCAATGCACATTCCAAGTTCCATTCCAAATTCAAAATCCCATTCATTCCTATGGGGCAAAATTGGAACTTTGTCTTAGAGACTTGGGAGTACTTGGAGGCTCAACAGCTTGCCTCAAGATACCCATACATCAAATTTGGGGGCTGTAGCTCATTGGGAAAGCCCACCAATGCACATTCCATGTATCATTCCGAATTCAAGATCCCATTCATTCCTATGGGGCAAAATTGAAACTTTGTCATAGAGACTTGGGAGTACTTGGAGGCTCAATAGCTTGCCTCGAGATACCCACACATCAAATTTGGGGGCTGTAGCTCATTGGGAACGCCCACCAATGGACATTCCAAGTAACATTCAGAATTCAAAATCCCATTCATTCCTATGGGGCAAAATTGGAACTTTGTCATAGAGACTTGGGAGTTCTTGGAGGCTCAATAGCTTGCCTCGAGATACCCACACATCAAATTTGGGGGCTGTAGCTCATTGGGAACGCCCACCAATGCACATTCCAAGTTTCATTCCGAATTCGAAATCCCATTCATTCCTATGGAGCAAAATTGGAAATTTGTCGTAGAGACTTGAGAGTACTTGGAGGCTCATTAGCATGCCTCAAGCTACCCAAACATCAAATTTGGGGACTGTTGCTCATTGTGAACGCCCACCAATGGACATTCCAAGTTTCATTCCTATGGGGCAAAATTGGAACTTTGACGTAGAGACTTGGGAGTACTTGGAGGTTCATTAGCATGCCTCAAGATACCCACACATCAAATTTGGGGGCTGTAGCTCATTGGGAACGCCCACCAATGCCCATTCCAAATTTCATTCCAAATACAAAATTCCATTCATTCCTATGGGGCAAAATTGGAACTTTGTCGTAGAGACTTGGGAGTACTTGGAGGCTCATTAGCATGCCTCAAGATACCCACACATCAAATCTGGGGACGGTAGCTCATTGGGAACGCCCACCAATGCACATTCCAAATTTCATTCCAAATACAAAATCCCATTCATTCCAATGGGGCAAAATTGGAACTTTGTCGTAGAGACTTGGGAGTACTTGGAGGCTCAACAGCTTGCCTCAAGATACCCATACATCAAATTTGGGGGCTGTAGCTCATTGGGAACGCCCACCAATGCAAATTCCATGTATCATTCCGAATTCAAAATCCCATTCATTCCTAAGGGGCAAAATTGGAACTTTGTCATAGAGACTTGGGAGTATTTGGAGGCTCATTAGCATGCCTTAAGATACCCACACATCAAATCTGGGGACTGTAGCTCATTGGGAACGCCCACCAATGCACATTTCAACTTTCATTCCAAATACAAAATCCCATTCATTCCTATGGGGCAAAATTGTAACTTTGTCGTAGAGACTTGGGAGTACTTGGAGGCTCAATAGCTTGCCTCGAGATACCCACACATCAAATTTGGGGGCTATAGCTCATTGGGAACGCCCACCAATGCACATTCCAAGTTCCATTCTAAATACAAAATCCCATTAATTCCTATGGGGCAAAATTGGAACTTTGTCTTAGAGACTTGGGAGTACTTGGAGGCTCAATAGCTTGCCTCGAGATACCCAAACATCAAATTTGGGGGCTGTAGCTCATTGGGAACGCCCACCAATGGACATTCCAAGTAACATTCAGAATTCAAAATCCCATTCATTCCTATGGGGCAAAATTGGAACTTTGTCGTAGAGACTTGGGAGTACTTGGAGGCTCAACAGCTTGCCTCAAGATACCCATACATCAAATTTGGGGGCTGTAGCTCATTGGGAACGCCCACCAATGCACATTCCATGTATCATTCCGAATTCAAAATCCCATTCATTCCTATGGGGCAAAATTGGAACTTTGTCGTAGAGACTTGGGAGTACTTGGAGGCTCAATAGATTGCCTCAAGATACCCACACATCAAATTTGGTGGCTGTAGCTCATTGGGAACGCCCACCAATGGACATTCCAAGTTTCATTCCAGAATTGGATCTATGGCCCACTTAATAGATGAGAATCTGGAATTTTTAGATGAGAATCTGGAATCATTTGGTCCCATAATAACTCAATCATTTGTGCACCTAGAGTGATGCAGCTACCTGTCCTTGTTACAGGAGTCTTCACGCTTTTATTGGTACTAGAAATCAACCCGTTCTTTCAGCGTTTGACATATCAGCCTGTGAAGTGCACACAAAATGTCATCCATCTTTGCAATTGAAGATTTAGAGTTTTTTGTTTCAAGTGATTATTAATTAATAATAACTCATCACAACTTGTGCCTATAGCAATATATCCACCGTCTTGTCGAGGCCTTTCATAATGTCCAGGTCCCCTTCTTGTATATATTTCCATTAAAGACATTGCTCCAGAACAGCGCCACCTATGTGGCGTTCACGTATGTGGTAGAGCCCTCTGACAGCTTTCCAAATATGCCTGTTTCTTCACCCTGAGTGCTTCAATTGAGGAGATAGAACACTTTAGCAAACAGAACAATTAAACTTTTGCTGCACCCTAGCTCCACACGGGATGGAACCACAGCTATGATTCCAATGCGGGGCAAATCAGGTCGATAAGGCCTTTCCGTCGGTGCCTTGGTCATGGCTCTAAGATGCAGTATGGCCGAGTTTGCCCCATTCACTTTGATTCAGGGTGTACGACTGTTCATGGGCTCTGAGAGTCTTGACCCGTGTTGGAACTTTCAACCAAAACAATGACCTACAGGGCTGATTCTCATATATGTGATAAAGCTCTTCGAGAGCTTTAGGAGCAACTGGGCCTGTGTCCGAAAGCCTTTCGGTCGAGGAGTTAGGGCAATTTATTCTTCAGGTCGAAAGGTCATTCACACACGGGGTCTAGTCAAGTGACATTTCGGGGTCCTACTCGACCGTATGACCACTTAGAGACTAGCAACCACTGTTGCCTGAAAGCCAGCATCCCCATGAGGGAGTGAGTCAAATATGGTGGATGTAGACCAACAGGAATTTGGGGACTGTAGCTCATTGGGCACGCCCACCAATGGACATTCCAATTTTCATTCCGAATTCAAAATGCCATTCATTCCTATGGGGCAAAATTGGAACTTTGTCGTAGAGACTTGGGAGTACGTAGAGGCTCATTAGCATGCCTCAAGATACCCACACATTAAATTTGGGGGCTGTAGGTCATTGGGAAAGCCCACCAATGGACATTCCAAGTTTAATTCCAGAATTGGATCTATGGCCCACTTAATAGATGAGAATCTGGAATCGTTAGATGAGAATCTGGAATCATTTGGTCCCTTAATAACTCAATCATACGTGTACCTAGAGTGATGCAGCCACCTGTCCTCGATACAGCAGTCTTCAAGCTTTTCTTGGTACTTGAAATCAGGCTGCTTTCGTCTTCTGTCTTTAAATTATAGGCCTTCAAAGTGATTCCAGAATTGGATCTATGGCCCACTTAATAGATGAGAATCTGGAATCGTTAGATGAGAATCTGGAATCATTTGGTCCCTCAATAACTCAATCATACGTGTACCTAGAGTGATGCAGCCACCTGTCCTCGATACAGCAGTCTTCAAGCTTTTCTTGGTCCTTGAAATCTGGCTGCTTTCTTCTTCTGTCTTTAAATTATAGGCCTTCAAAGTGATTACAGAATTGGATCTATGGCCCACTTAATAGATGAGAATCTGGAATCGTTAGATGAGAATCTGGAATCATTTGGTCCCTTAATAACTCAATCATACGTGTACCTAGAGTGATGCAGCCACCTGTCCTCGATACAGCAGTCTTCAAGCTTTTCTTGGTACTTGAAATCAGGCTGCTTTCGTCTTCTGTCTTTAAATTATAGGCCTTCAAAGTGATTCCAGAATTGGATCTATGGCCCACTTAATAGATGAGAATCTGGAATCGTTAGATGAGAATCTGGAATCATTTGGTCCCTCAATAACTCAATCATACGTGTACCTAGAGTGATGCAGCCACCTGTCCTCGATACAGCAGTCTTCAAGCTTTTCTTGGTCCTTGAAATCTGGCTGCTTTCTTCTTCTGTCTTTAAATTATAGGCCTTCAAAGTGATTCCAGAATTGGATCTATGGCCCACTTAATAGATGAGAATCTGGAATCGTTAGATGAGAATCTGGAATCATTTGGTCCCTTAATAACTCAATCATACGTGTACCTAGAGTGATGCAGCCACCTGTCCTCGATACAGCAGTCTTCAAGCTTTTCTTGGTATGTGAAATCAGGCTGCTTTATTCTTCTGTCTTTAAATTATAGGCCTTCAAAGTGATTCCAGAATTGGATATATGGCCCACTTAATAGATGATAATCTGGAATCGTTAGATAAGAATGTGGAATCATTTGGTCCCTTAATAACTCAATCATATGTGCACCTAGAGTGATGCAGCCACCTGTACTTGATACAGCAGTCTTCAACCTTTTATTGGTACTTGGAATCAACCCGTACCTTCAATCAGTGTTTGACATATCAGCCTTTGAAGTCCACGCAAAATGTCATCCATCTTTGCAATTGAGGATTCAGAATTTTTTGTTTCAAGTGATTATTAGTTAATAATAACTCATCATAACTTGTGCCTCTAGCAATATATCCACCATCTCGTCGAGGCCTTTCATAATGTCCAGGTCCCCTTCTTACAAAGACTTTGCTCAGGAACAGCGCCATCTATGTGGCGTTCACATGTGTGGTAGAGCCCTCTGACAGCTTTCCAAATATGCCTGTTTCTTCACCCTGACTGCTTCAATTGAGGAGATAGAACACTTTAGCAAACAGAACAATTAAACTTTTGCTGCACCCTAGCTCCACACGGGATGGAACCACAGCTATGATTCCAATGCGGGGCAAATCAGGTCGATAAGACCTTTCCGTCGGTGCCTTGGTCATGGCTCTAAGATGCAGTATGGACGAGTTTGCCCCATTCACCTTGATTAAGGGTGTACGACTGTTCATGGGCTCTGAGAGTCTTGACCCGTGTTGGAACTTTCAACCAAAACAATGACCTACAGGGCTGATTCTCATATATGTGATAAAGCTCTTCAGGAGCTTTGGGAGCAACTGGGCCCGTGTCCGAAAGCCTTTCGGTCGAGGAGTTAGGGCAATTTATTCTTCAGGTCGAAAGGTCATTCACACACGGCGCCTAGTCAAGTGACATTTCGGGGTCCTACTCGACCGTATGACCATTTAGAGACTAGCAACCACTGTTGCCTGAAAGCCAGCATCCCCATGAGGGAGTGAGTCAAATATGGTGGATGTAGACCAACAGGAATTTGGGGTCTGTAGCTCATTGGGCACGCCCACCAATGGACATTCCAATTTTCATTCCGAATTCAAAATGCCATTCATTCCTATGGGGCAAAATTGGAACTTTGTCATAGAGACTTCGGAGTACGTAGAGGCTCATTAGCATGCCTCAAGATACCCACACATTAAATTTGGGGGCTGTAGGTCATTGGGTAAGCCCACCAATGGACATTCCAAGTTTAATTCCAGAATTGGATCTATGGCCCACTTAATAGATGAGAATCTGGAATTTTTAGATGAGAATCTGGAATCATTTGGTCCCTTAATAACTCAATCATACGTGTGCCTAGAGTGATGCAGCCACCTGTCCTCGATACAGCAGTCTTCAAGCTTTTCTTGGTACTTGAAATCAGGCTGCTTTCGTCTTCTGTCTTTAAATTATAGGCCTTCAAAGCGATTCCAGAATTGGATCTATGGCCCACTTAATAGATGAGAATCTGGAATCGTTAGATGAGAATCGGGAATCATTTGGTCCCTCAATAACTCAATCATACGTGTACCTAGAGTGATGCAGCCACCTGTCCTCGATACAGCAGTCTTCAAGCTTTTCTTGGTCCTTGAAATCTGGCTGCTTTCTTCTTCTGTCTTTAAATTATAGGCCTTCAAAGTGATTCCAGAATTGGATCTATGGCCCACTTAATAGATGAGAATCTGGAATCGTTAGATGAGAATCTGGAATCATTTGGTCCCTCAATAACTCAATCATACGTGTACCTAGAGTGATGCAGCCACCTGTCCTCGATACAGCAGTCTTCAAGCTTTTCTTGGTCCTTGAAATCTGGCTGCTTTCTTCTTCTGTCTTTAAATTATAGGCCTTCAAAGTGATTACAGAATTGGATCTATGGCCCACTTAATAGATGAGAATCTGGAATCGTTAGATGAGAATCTGGAATCATTTGGTCCCTTAATAACTCAATCATACGTGTACCTAGAGTGATGCAGCCACCTGTCCTCGATACAGCAGTCTTCAAGCTTTTCTTGGTACTTGAAATCAGGCTGCTTTCGTCTTCTGTCTTTAAATTATAGGCCTTCAAAGTGATTCCAGAATTGGATCTATGGCCCACTTAATAGATGAGAATCTGGAATCGTTAGATGAGAATCTGGAATCATTTGGTCCCTCAATAACTCAATCATACGTGTACCTAGAGTGATGCAGCCACCTGTCCTCGATACAGCAGTCTTCAAGCTTTTCTTGGTCCTTGAAATCTGGCTGCTTTCTTCTTCTGTCTTTAAATTATAGGCCTTCAAAGTGATTCCAGAATTGGATCTATGGCCCACTTAATAGATGAGAATCTGGAATCGTTAGATGAGAATCTGGAATCATTTGGTCCCTTAATAACTCAATCATACGTGTACCAAGAGTGATGCAGCCACCTGTCCTCGATACAGCAGTCTTCAAGCTTTTCTTGGTACGTGAAATCAGGCTGCTTTCTTCTTCTGTCTTTAAATTATAGGCCTTCAAAGTGATTCCAGAATTGGATCTATGGCCCACTTAATAGATGATAATCTGGAATCGTTAGATAAGAATCTGGAATCATTTGGTCCCTTAATAACTCAATCATACGTGCACCTAGAGTGATGCAGCCACCTGTACTTGATACAGCAGTCTTCAAGCTTTTATTGGTACTTGGAATCAACCCGTTCCTTCAATCAGTGTTTGACATATCAGCCTTTGAAGTCCACGCAAAATGTCATCCATCTTTGCAATTGAGGATTCAGAATTTTTTGTTTCAAGTGATTATTAGTTAATAATAACTCATCATAACTTGTGCCTCTAGCAATATATCCACCATCTCGTCGAGGCCTTTCATAATGTCCAGGTCCCCTTCTTACAAAGACTTTGCTCAGGAACAGCGCCATCTATGTGGCGTTCACATGTGTGGTAGAGCCCTCTGACAGCTTTCCAAATATGCCTGTTTCTTCACCCTGACTGCTTCAATTGAGGAGATAGAACACTTTAGCAAACAGAACAATTAAACTTTTGCTGCACCCTAGCTCCACACGGGATGGAACCACAGCTATGATTCCAATGCGGGGCAAATCAGGTCGATAAGACCTTTCCGTCGGTGCCTTGGTCATGGCTCTAAGATGCAGTATGGACGAGTTTGCCCCATTCACCTTGATTAAGGGTGTACGACTGTTCATGGGCTCTGAGAGTCTTGACCCGTGTTGGAACTTTCAACCAAAACAATGACCTACAGGGCTGATTCTCATATATGTGATAAAGCTCTTCAGGAGCTTTGGGAGCAACTGGGCCCGTGTCCGAAAGCCTTTCGGTCGAGGAGTTAGGGCAATTTATTCTTCAGGTCGAAAGGTCATTCACACACGGCGCCTAGTCAAGTGACATTTCGGGGTCCTACTCGACCGTATGACCATTTAGAGACTAGCAACCACTGTTGCCTGAAAGCCAGCATCCCCATGAGGGAGTGAGTCAAATATGGTGGATGTAGACCAACAGGAATTTGGGGTCTGTAGCTCATTGGGCACGCCCACCAATGGACATTCCAATTTTCATTCCGAATTCAAAATGCCATTCATTCCTATGGGGCAAAATTGGAACTTTGTCATAGAGACTTCGGAGTACGTAGAGGCTCATTAGCATGCCTCAAGATACCCACACATTAAATTTGGGGGCTGTAGGTCATTGGGTAAGCCCACCAATGGACATTCCAAGTTTAATTCCAGAATTGGATCTATGGCCCACTTAATAGATGAGAATCTGGAATTTTTAGATGAGAATCTGGAATCATTTGGTCCCTTAATAACTCAATCATACGTGTACCTAGAGTGATGCAGCCACCTGTCCTCGATACAGCAGTCTTCAAGCTTTTCTTGGTACTTGAAATCAGGCTGCTTTCGTCTTCTGTCTTTAAATTATAGGCCTTCAAAGCGATTCCAGAATTGGATCTATGGCCCACTTAATAGATGAGAATCTGGAATCGTTAGATGAGAATCGGGAATCATTTGGTCCCTCAATAACTCAATCATACGTGTACCTAGAGTGATGCAGCCACCTGTCCTCGATACAGCAGTCTTCAAGCTTTTCTTGGTCCTTGAAATCTGGCTGCTTTCTTCTTCTGTCTTTAAATTATAGGCCTTCAAAGTGATTCCAGAATTGGATCTATGGCCCACTTAATAGATGAGAATCTGGAATCGTTAGATGAGAATCTGGAATCATTTGGTCCCTTAATAACTCAATCATACGTGTACCTAGAGTGATGCAGCCACCTGTCCTTGATACAGCAGTCTTCACGCTTTTCTTGGTACTTGGAATCAACCCGTTCCTTCAATCAGTGTTTGACATATCAGCCTTTGAAGTCCACGCAAAATGTCATCCATCTTTGCAATTGAGGATTCAGAATTTTTTGTTTCAAGTGATGATAAGTTAATCATAACTCATCATAACGTGTGCCTCTAGCAATATATACACCGTCTTGTCGAGGCCTTTCATAATGTCCAGGTCCCCTTCATACAAAGACTTTGCTCCAGAACAGCGCCACCTATGTGGCGTTCACATATGTGGTAGAGCACTCTGACAGCTCTCCAAAGATGCCTGTTTCTCACCCCTGACTGCTTCAATTGAGGAGATAGAGCACTTTAGCAAAGAGAAAAATTAAACGTTTGCTGCCCCCTAGCTCCGCACGGGATGGAACCACAGCTATGATTCCAACGCGGGGCGAATCAGGTCGATGAGACCTTTCCGTCGGTGCCTGGATCATGGCTCTAAGACGCAGTATGACCGAGTTTGCCCCATTCACCTTGTTTGGCAAGAGGGAGTCAGGGTGTAAGACTGTTCATGGGCTCTGAGAGTCTGGAGCCGTGTTGGAACTTTCGACCAAAACAATGACCTACAGGGCTGATTCTCACATATGTCATAGAACTCTTCGAGAGCTTTCAGGAGCAACTCGGCCCGTGTCCGAAAGCCTTTCGGTCGAGGAGTTAGGGCAATTTATCCTCCAGGTCAAGAGGTCATCCACACACGGGGCCTAGTCGAGTGACATTTCGGGGCCCTACTCGACCGTATGGCCACTTAGAGACTAGCAACCACTGTTGCCTGAAAGCCAGCATCCCCATGAGGGAGTGAGTCAAATATGGTGGATGTAGACCAACAGGAAGTGTCGCAAAATTGATGGTAAACTTCAGGAGGTCGCCTCATTTGCATAGATTGAATGTGGAGGCGGAAACAATCATAGATGAACATATGGATGTGGAGTAATATTAGAATAAATGCTACATAAAGGAGGACATTGGGGGTATTGTCGCGTTCGTCTCGTCGAGTCCTTACATAATGTTCAGGTCCCCTTCTTATATCTCTTTCCATTAAAGACTTTGCTCCAGAACAGTGCCACCTATGTGGCGTTCACATATGTGGTAGAGCACTCTGACAGCTCTCCAAAGATGCCTGTTTCTCACCCCTGACTGCTTCAATTGAGGAGATAGAGCACTTTAGCAAAGAGAAAAATTAAACGTTTGCTGCCCCCTAGCTCCGCACGGGATGGAACCACAGCTATGATTCCAACACGGGGCGAATCAGGTCGATGAGACCTTTCCGTCGGTGCCTGGATCATGGCTCTAAGACGCAGTATGACCGAGTTTGCCCCATTCACCTTGTTTGGCAAGAGGGAGTCAGGGTGTAAGACTGTTCATGGGCTCTGAGAGTCTGGAGCCGTGTTGGAACTTTCGACCAAAACAATGACCTACAGGGCTGATTCTCACATATGTCATAGAACTCTTCGAGAGCTTTCGGGAGCAACTGGGCCCGTGTCCGAAAGCCTTTCGGTCGAGGAGTTAGGGCAATTTATCCTCCAGGTCAAGAGGTCATCCACACACGGGGCCTAGTCGAGTGACATTTCGGGGCCCTACTCGACCGTATGGCCACTTAGAGACTAGCAACCACTGTTGCCTGAAAGCCAGCATCCCCATGAGGGAGTGAGTCAAATGTGGTGGATGTAGACCAACAGGAAGTGCCGCAAAATTGATGGTAAACTTCAGGAGGTCGCCTCATTTGCATAGATTGAAATGTGGAGGCGGAAACAATCATAGATGAACATATGGAAGTGGAGTAATATTAGAATAAATGCTACATAAAGGAGGACATTGGGGGTATTGTCGCGTTCGTCTCGTGGAGGCCTTTCATAATGTTCAGGTCCCCTTCTTATATCTCTTTCCATTAAAGACTTTGCTCCAGAACAGCGCCACCTATGTGGTGTTCACATATGTGGTAGAGCACTCGGACAGCTCTCCAAAGATGCCTGTTTCTCACCCCTGACTGCTTCAGTTGAGGAGATAGAGCACTTTAGCAAAGAGAAAAATTAAACATTTGCTGCCCCCTAGCTCCGCATGGGATGGAACCACAGCTATGATTCCAACACGGGGCGAATCAGGTCGATGAGACCTTTCCGTCGGTGCCTGGATCATGGCTCTAAGATGCAGTATGGCCGAGTTTGCCCCATTCACCTTGTTTGGCAAGAGGGAGTCAGGGTGTAAGACTGTTCATGGGCTCTGAGAGTCTGGAGCCGTGTTGGAACTTTCGACCAAAACAATGACCTACAGGGCTGATTCTCACATATGTCATAGAACTCTTCGAGAGCTTTCGGGAGCAACTGGGCCCGTGTCCGAAAGCCTTTCGGTCGAGGAGTTAGGGCAATTTATCCTCCAGGTCAAGAGGTCATCCACACACGGGGCCTAGTCGAGTGACATTTCGGGGCCCTAGTCGACCGTATGGCCTCTTAGAGACTAGCAACCACTGTTGCCTGAAAGCCAGCATCCCCATGAGGGAGTGAGTGAAATATGGTGGATGTAGACCAACAGGAAGTGCCGCAAAATTGATGTTAAACTTCAGGAGTTCGCCTCATTTGCATAGATTGAAATGTGGAGGCGGAAACAATCATAGATGAACATATGGAAGTGGAGTAATATTAGAATAAATGCTACATAAAGGAGGACATTGAGGGTATTGTCGCGTTCGTCTCATCGAGGCCTTTCGTAATGTTCAGGTCCCCTTCTTATATCTCTTTCCATTAAAGACTTTGCTCCAGAACAGTGCCACCTATGTGGCGTTCACATATGTGGTAGAGCACTCTGACAGCTCTCCAAAGATGCCTGTTTCTCACCCCTGACTGTTTCAATTGAGGAGATAGAGCACTTTAGCAAAGAGAAAAATAAAATGTTTGCTGCCCCCTAGCTCCGCACGGGATGGAACCACAGCTATGATTCCAACGCGGCACGAATCAGGTCGATGAGACCTTTTCGTCGGTGCCTGGATCATGGCTCTAAGACGCAGTATGACCGAGTTTGCCCCATTCACCTTGTTTGGCAAGAGGGAGTCAGGGTGTAAGACTGTTCATGGGCTCTGAGAGTCTGGAGCCGTGTTGGAACTTTCGACCAAAACAATGATCTGCAGGGCTGATTCTCACATATGTCATAGAGCTCTTCGAGAGCTTTCTTGAGCAACTGGGCCCGTGCCCGAAAGTCTTTCGGTCGAGGTGTTAGGGCAATTTATTCTCCAGGTCAAGAGGTCATCCACACACCGGGCCTAGTCGAGTGACATTTCGGGGCCCTACTCGACCGTATGGCCACTTAGAGACTAGCAACCACTGTTGCCTGAAAGCCAGCATCCCCATGAGGGAGTGAGTCAAATGTGGTGGATGTAGACCAACAGGAAGTGCCGCAAAATTGATGGTAAACTTCAGGAGGTCGCCTCATTTGCATAGATTGAAATGTGGAGGCGGAAACAATCATAGATGAACATATGGAAGTGGAGTAATATTAGAATAAATGCCACATAAAGGAGGACATTGGGGGTATTGTCATGTTCGTCTCGTCGAGTCCTTACATAATGTTCAGGTTCCCTTCTTATATCTCTTTCCATTAAAGACTTTGCTCCAGAACAGCGCCACCTATGTGGCGTTCACATATGTGGTAGAGCACTCTGACAGCTTTCCGACCGTGTCAGTCGCTAACCCCTCACTGCTTTCCTTAGAGATATAGCACTTCACGAGGTGAAAAATCTCAAACTTTGGCGCCTCCTAGCTCCGCACAGGAAGGGCATGCAGCCTTGGTTCAAAGATGCTGCGGCTCAGCTCATCGAGACCTTTCCGTCGATGCCTTGCTTTTGGCTCTACGACCAGCTATGACCAAGTCAGCTCCTTTCATGTCAGTAAGCAGGGATGCCTTAAAGTCCACAAGTCCAACAGCCCTGCCTGCAGTCAAACATCCGTCAGAGGCCAAAAAATAGAATACGAGATACAAGCATTATTCTGACATATGTTATACAGATCCTTGAGAGCATTCGAGAACACATTCAGCCGTATCTCTAACCCTTTCCGCTTCCGAGCTATGGCTTTCCAAAATGTTGAGGTCAAGAGGTCACCCCCTGCATAGCACCTAGTATTTTGGGGGCCTATTAGGCCATACGGAGGGATAGAGACTTGGAACCACTTCTGGCTCAAACCTGGCTTCCCACCGATGAACCGTGTCCGTTTTGGTCACATAAACCCCCCAGGAAGGACCCCAAAATGTGCCCTAAAGTCAGGGGGGTCGCCTGCCTTTAATAGATTGCAATTGGGAACAATAGATGTAAATATGGAGGGAAGTTATTTCTTCTCACAACCTGAAGAAACCAAGCAAGGAGGACAGTTAGGGCACCGTTGCGATCGTGTGACCAAGGGCTTTTACGTGGCCCTTTCCCAGGTCTCTACACCCAACCATTGCAAAGTTTGTTCCAGAACAGCGCCACCTACATGGCATTCACATATGTGGTAGAGCACTCTGACAGCTTTCCAAAGATATCTTTTTTCACCCCCCGACTTCTTCCATGCAGGAGATAGAGCACTTCAATGAGTTAAGTTTCCCATCCCCCACTCCACTGCCAGAGACCAAAAAGTACCTCAGGAGCTGTTGACCGGGAGGTGATCGGGAGAGGATTTTTTGATTGTCACCAATTGAGCTGATATTCAGATATGTGATAGGTCTTGCACCGATGCACAGTGTGTGAAATTTTTGCGCTTCCTGTTGCTAAACGTGAGGCTAGAAAACAATGATTCCATCTTCCCAATTTGTACATTTTCACATTCAAATTTGTCTCATCTTCACTGCCATGCCATGTCTTTTGTTAAAGACCGAGGGGATTTCTGTACAGTGGTCTGTCATCACCAACGAGAGGGCAGTCAGTGACGGGAGTTGGAAATCTTTTTGAGCATGTTTTGTCCCAAATGTCGTCCCAGCTACATATCTCCCCACTGCCTTTGTAGATGGTGCAGAGTGCTCCGCGAAGCTGCTTTTCTCAGTGTTCTCTGTGCTTGCGTTCCCATGATACAGAACCTTAAAGATGAGGAATTTTGACATTTGGCGCCCTCTGGCCTCCGTATTAAAAACTATTCAAGTTAGGGAGAAGTACACCTGAGACCTCCTTCCTCTGAGCTTTCCGAAGACGTGTGTTTCATCATCCTACGACCTGGTTGAAATTTGACCTTTGACCTTTTGAAACGGGAAAGGTCATGGAGGAGCTGGGTGAGAGTGCTACCAAACTCACTTAGTCCCACGGCTGTAGTCAATTTTATGGTTGAAATGACATAGCTCGGTGTTTGGGAAGTCAAAATCTCGATTGGGCCAATCCCCCACACATATATGGACTTGCATGTAAAAAAGGAACAAAATAAGGTTTTCAGGGCAATCCCTATATATCTATGTATAAACAGCTGAAAATCTGAAATAACGTTTTTTTTCCATAAAATATGGAATCTGGACTTGGAATTTAAAAAATGGACTTATACTGCCACCTAGCGGAAATTTGTGGAACTCGGAATTCAATTCCGGAATTGGGAAAAATTGGCCCAATGCCAACTTCCATTTCTTTAACTATAGATTGAAATCTGATTTGGAATTTTGGAATCAGGACATTTTACATTGACTTTGAATGGGCGGCTCCTAGCCCTTACCCTAACCCTAACCACTTCCCCTTACCCTAATCCTAACCCCAACCCATAGCCCTTACCCTAACCCTAACCACTTCCCCTTACCCTAATCCTAACCCCAACCCATAGCCCTAACCCTGATCCTATACCCTAACCCTAACCACAATCTCCTTCCCAATTCCTAATCCTAACCCCAGTCCCATTTCCTTTCCCCATCTTATTTTTGTTCTTTTTATAAAAAATATATAATACTTAAATGTATTAAAAACTTTCACATGAATATATTAAAATATTTAAAATAAATACTTTAAAAATTTATATTAAAAAATAACATTATTTATTTCATTAAAAAACGTTATATAGTTCATTTTTTATAAGTTAAAATGATTTCATAATTGTTTGTATTAAAAAACATTTAGTTGGTTATTCAGTTTTACTGTGGTGATAGCTTTTTGTTTTAAAATTGAAAGCCGAAAGGGGCGGAGCCTGGAAGCTATATAGGGAGGAAGCCAACAGCCCAGGCTCATTCTGAGTTTGTTCTTCGTCGTAGACAGACGCAAGTTGGACAGCAGAGATTTTTTGATTTTTGGAGTGTGCCCAGGCCTGAAGAAGACCTAGCAAGGTCGAAACGTCGCCACAGCGGCACACATTTTATTTTTTAACCTTTTTATAAGGAATTTTTAGTTTATTTTATTTTTCAAAGAATTATTTTCATTTCTTTGTTTTATTTAACAAAAAAAACAACAAAAAAACTTAAAAAAATATAGAAAAACTTTACCAGCCCTCCATCATGGCTGATGGAGGGTGGCAGCAGGTCCGCTACGGGAGAAGGGGTCGCTCCCGTATGCGGACCTATAATTCTCGACCCCAAACTTCAGACCAGGATTGGTCTTCTTGGGACCGGGGAGGGAGGGGTCCCGGAGGGAAGGACCGTGCATTCCTCGGTCCTCCCCAGGGAGGACGGGGCCGTAACCCACGTCCTAACCCATCCTCTCGCTCTGAAACGGCTGTTTTGCTCTCCACCACATTAACTGTCAGACTGGCCGAATTAGACCGATTCTGCCTCTTTCTTGCCTCTACATGTGAAGAACAGGGTGCTTGTGAGCATATTGTTCAGTTTCAAGCAGGTAGCTGGCTTGGAACGGGGCCGGTGGGGCAGAGCAATCCTAGCGGCTCGCCCGAGCAGTGGAAGCCGGCGAGGGTGCGCGTTCAGCTGGATGAATGGGGCGCTGTGAGGGCCCCTCTCGTGGAGGATAGAAATCATGCTTTTTCCCTCATTACACATCCCATGCGAGCTTGTAATGATGAAACCTCATCCAAATCACACATTGCAGCTCAATATTCAGTGAGGACAGGGCCTTTTTAAGTGGAAATGTGCAAAAAAGCATCCTCTCGCTCTGAAACGGCTGTTTTGCTCCCCACCACATTAACTGTCAGACTGGCCGAATTAGACCGATTCTGCCTCTTTCTTGCCTCTACATGTGAAGAACAGGGTGCTTGTGAGCATATTGTTCAGTTTCAAGCAGGTAGCTGGCTTGGAACGGGGCCGGTGGGGCAGAGCAATCCTAGCGGCTCGCCCGAGCAGTGGAAGCCGGCGAGGGTGCGCGTTCAGCCTAATGAATGGGGCGCTGTCAGGGCCCCTCTCGTGGAGGATAGAAATCATGCTTTTTCCCTCATTACACATCCCATGCGAGCTTGTAATGATGAAACCTCATCCAAATCACACATTGCAGCTCAATATTCAGTGAGGACAGGGCCTTTTTAAGTGGAAATGTGCAAAAAAGCATCCTCTCGCTCTGAAACGGCTGTTTTGCTCCCCACCACATTAACTGTCAGACTGGCCGAATTAGACCGATTCTGCCTCTTTCTTGCCTCTACATGTGAAGAACAGGGTGCTTGTGAGCATATTGTTCAGTTTCAAGCAGGTAGCTGGCTTGGAACGGGGCCGGTGGGGCAGAGCAATCCTAGCGGCTCGCCCGAGCAGTGGAAGCCGGCGAGGGTGCGCGTTCAGCCGGATGAATGGGGCGCTGTCAGGGCCCCTCTCGTGGAGGATAGAAATCATGCTTTTTCCCTCATTACACATCCCATGCGAGCTTGTAATGATGAAACCTCATCCAAATCACACATTGCAGCTCAATATTCAGTGAGGACAGGGCCTTTTTAAGTGGAAATGTGCAAAAAAGCATCCTATCGCTCTGAAACGGCTGTTTTGCTCTCCACCACATTAACTGTCAGACTGGCCGAATTAGACCGATTCTGCCTCTTTCTTGCCTCTACATGTGAAGAACAGGGTGCTTGTGAGCATATTGTGCAGTTTCAAGCAGGTAGCTGGCTTGGAACGGGGCCGGTGGGGCAGAGCAATCCTAGCGGCTCGCCCGAGCAGTGGAAGCCGGCGAAGGTGCGCGTTCAGCCGGATGAATGGGGCGCTGTCAGGGCCCCTCTCGTGGAGGATAGAAATCATGCTTTTTCCCTCATTACACATCCCATGCGAGCTTGTAATGATGAAACCTCATCCAAATCACACATTGCAGCTCAATATTCAGTGAGGACAGGGCCTTTTTAAGTGGAAATGTGCAAAAAAGCATCCTCTCGCTCTGAAACGGCTGTTTTGCTCTCCACCACATTAACTGTCAGACTGGCCGAATTAGACCGATTCTGCCTCTTTCTTGCCTCTACATGTGAAGAACAGGGTGCTTGTGAGCATATTGTGCAGTTTCAAGCAGGTAGCTGGCTTGGAACGGGGCCGGTGGGGCAGAGCAATCCTAGCGGCTCGCCCGAGCAGTGGAAGCCGGCGAGGGTGCGCGTTCAGCCGGATGAATGGGGCGCTGTCAGGGCCCCTCTCGTGGAGGATAAAAATCATGCTTTTTCCCTCATTACACATCCCATTCGAGCTTGTAATGATAAGACCTCATCCAAATCACACATTGCAGCTCAATATTCAGTGAGGACAGGGCCTTTTTAAGTGGAAATGTGCAAAAAAGCATCCTCTCGCTCTGAAACGGCTGTTTTGCTCTCCACCACATTAACTGTCAGACTGGCCGAATTAGACCGATTCTGCCTCTTTCTTGCCTCTACATGTGAAGAACAGGGTGCTTGTGAGCATATTGTGCAGTTTCAAGCAGGTAGCTGGCTTGGAACGGGGCCGGTGGGGCAGAGCAATCCTAGCGGCTCGCCCGAGCAGTGGAAGCCGGCGAGGGTGCGCGTTCAGCCGGATGAATGGGGCGCTGTCAGGGCCCCTCTCGTGGAGGATAAAAATCATGCTTTTTCCCTCATTACACATCCCATGCGAGCATGTAATGATAAGACCTCATCCAAATCACACATTGCAGCTCAATATTCAGTGAGGACAGGGCCTTTTTAAGTGGAAATGTGCAAAAAAGCATCCTCTCGCTCTGAAACGGCTGTTTTGCTCTCCACCACATTAACTGTCAGACTGGCCGAATTAGACCGATTCTGCCTCTTTCTTGCCTCTACATGTGAAGAACAGGGTGCTTGTGAGCATATTGTGCAGTTTCAAGCAGGTAGCTGGCTTGGAACGGGGCCGGTGGGGCAGAGCAATCCTAGCGGCTCGCCCGAGCAGTGGAAGCCGGCGAGGGTGCGCGTTCAGCCGGATGAATGGGGCGCTGTCAGGGCCCCTCTCGTGGAGGATAAAAATCATGCTTTTTCCCTCATGACACATCCCATGCGAGCTTGTAATGATAAGACCTCATCCAAATCACACATTGCAGCTCAATATTCAGTGAGGACAGGGCCTTTTTAAGTGGAAATGTGCAAAAAAGCATCCTCTCGCTCTGAAACGGCTGTTTTGCTCTCCACCACATTAACTGTCAGACTGGCCGAATTAGACCGATTCTGCCTCTTTCTTGCCTCTACATGTGAAGAACAGGGTGCTTGTGAGCATATTGTTCAGTTTCAAGCAGGTAGCTGGCTTGGAACGGGGCCGGTGGGGCAGAGCAATCCTAGCGGCTCGCCCGAGCAGTGGAAGCCGGCGAGGGTGCGCGTTCAGCCGGATGAATGGGGCGCTGTCAGGGCCCCTCTCGTGGAGGATAGAAATCATGCTTTTTCCCTCATTACACATCCCATGCGAGCTTGTAATGATGAAACCTCATCCAAATCACACATTGCAGCTCAATATTCAGTGAGGACAGGGCCTTTTTAAGTGGAAATGTGCAAAAAAGCATCCTCTCGCTCTGAAACGGCTGTTTTGCTCCCCACCACATTAACTGTCAGACTGGCCGAATTAGACCGATTCTGCCTCTTTCTTGCCTCTACATGTGAAGAACAGGGTGCTTGTGAGCATATTGTTCAGTTTCAAGCAGGTAGCTGGCTTGGAACGGGGCCGGTGGGGCAGAGCAATCCTAGCGGCTCGCCCGAGCAGTGGAAGCCGGCGAGGGTGCGCGTTCAGCCGGATGAATGGGGCACTGTCAGGGCCCCTCTCGTGGAGGATAGAAATCATGCTTTTTCCCTCATTACACATCCCATGCGAGCTTGTAATGATGAAACCTCATCCAAATCACACATTGCAGCTCAATATTCAGTCAGGACAGGGCCTTTTTAAGTGGAAATGTGCAAAAAAGCATCCTCTCGCTCTGAAACGGCTGTTTTGCTCTCCACCACATTAACTGTCAGACTGGCCGAATTAGACCGATTCTGCCTCTTTCTTGCCTCTACATGTGAAGAACAGGGTGCTTGTGAGCATATTGTGCAGTTTCAAGCAGGTAGCTGGCTTGGAACGGGGCCGGTGGGGCAGAGCAATCCTAGCGGCTCGCCCGAGCAGTGGAAGCCGGCGAAGGTGCGCGTTCAGCCGGATGAATGGGTCGCTGTCAGGGCCCCTCTCGTGGAGGATAGAAATCATGCTTTTTCCCTCATTACACATCCCATGCGAGCTTGTAATGATGAAACCTCATCCAAATCACACATTGCAGCTCAATATTCAGTGAGGACAGGGCCTTTTTAAGTGGAAATGTGCAAAAAAGCATCCTCTCGCTCTGAAACGGCTGTTTTGCTCTCCACCACATTAACTGTCAGACTGGCCGAATTAGACCGATTCTGCCTCTTTCTTGCCTCTACATGTGAAGAACAGGGTGCTTGTGAGCATATTGTGCAGTTTCAAGCAGGTAGCTGGCTTGGAACGGGGCCGGTGGGGCAGAGCAATCCTAGCGGCTCGCCCGAGCAGTGGAAGCCGGCGAGGGTGCGCGTTCAGCCGGATGAATGGGGCGCTGTCAGGGCCCCTCTCGTGGAGGATAAAAATCATGCTTTTTCCCTCATTACACATCCCATGCGAGCTTGTAATGATAAGACCTCATCCAAATCACACATTGCAGCTCAATATTCAGTGAGGACAGGGCCTTTTTAAGTGGAAATGTGCAAAAAAGCATCCTCTCGCTCTGAAACGGCTGTTTTGCTCTCCACCACATTAACTGTCAGACTGGCCGAATTAGACCGATTCTGCCTCTTTCTTGCCTCTACATGTGAAGAACAGGGTGCTTGTGAGCATATTGTGCAGTTTCAAGCAGGTAGCTGGCTTGGAACGGGGCCGGTGGGGCAGAGCAATCCTAGCGGCTCGCCCGAGCAGTGGAAGCCGGCGAGGGTGCGCGTTCAGCCGGATGAATGGGGCGCTGTCAGGGCCCCTCTCGTGGAGGATAAAAATCATGCTTTTTCCCTCATGACACATCCCATGCGAGCTTGTAATGATAAGACCTCATCCAAATCACACATTGCAGCTCAATATTCAGTGAGGACAGGGCCTTTTTAAGTGGAAATGTGCAAAAAAGCATCCTATCGCTCTGAAACGGCTGTTTTGCTCTCCACCACATTAACTGTCAGACTGGCCGAATTAGACCGATTCTGCCTCTTTCTTGCCTCTACATGTGAAGAACAGGGTGCTTGTGAGCATATTGTTCAGTTTCAAGCAGGTAGCTGGCTTGGAACGGGGCCGGTGGGGCAGAGCAATCCTAGCGGCTCGCCCGAGCAGTGGAAGCCGGCGAGGGTGCGCGTTCAGCCGGATGAATGGGGCGCTGTCAGGGCCCCTCTCGTGGAGGATAGAAATCATGCTTTTTCCCTCATTACACATCCCATGCGAGCTTGTAATGATGAAACCTCATCCAAATCACACATTGCAGCTCAATATTCAGTGAGGACAGGGCCTTTTTAAGTGGAAATGTGCAAAAAAGCATCCTCTCGCTCTGAAACGGCTGTTTTGCTCCCCACCACATTAACTGTCAGACTGGCCGAATTAGACCGATTCTGCCTCTTTCTTGCCTCTACATGTGAAGAACAGGGTGCTTGTGAGCATATTGTGCAGTTTCAAGCAGGTAGCTGGCTTGGAACGGGGCCGGTGGGGCAGAGCAATCCTAGCGGCTCGCCCGAGCAGTGGAAGCCGGCGAGGGTGCGCGTTCAGCCGGATGAATGGGTCGCTGTCAGGGCCCCTCTCGTGGAGGATAGAAATCATGCTTTTTCCCTCATTACACATCCCATGCGAGCTTGTAATGATGAAACCTCATGCAAATCACACATTGCAGCTCAATATTCAGTGAGGACAGGGCCTTTTTAAGTGGAAATGTGCAAAAAAGCATCCTCTCGCTCTGAAACGGCTGTTTTGCTCTCCACCACATTAACTGTCAGACTGGCCGAATTAGACCGATTCTGCCTCTTTCTTGCCTCTACATGTGAAGAACAGGGTGCTTGTGAGCATATTGTGCAGTTTCAAGCAGGTAGCTGGCTTGGAACGGGGCCGGTGGGGTAGAGCAATCCTAGCGGCTCGCCCGAGCAGTGGAAGCCGGCGAGGGTGCGCGTTCAGCCGGATGAATGGGGCGCTGTCAGGGCCCCTCTCGTGGAGGATAAAAATCATGCTTTTTCCCTCATTACACATCCCATGCGAGCATGTAATGATAAGACCTCATCCAAATCACACATTGCAGCTCAATATTCAGTGAGGACAGGGCCTTTTTAAGTCGAAATGTGCAAAAAAGCATCCTCTCGCTCTGAAACGGCTGTTTTGCTCTCCACCACATTAACTGTCAGACTGGCCGAATTAGACCGATTCTGCCTCTTTCTTGCCTCTACATGTGAAGAACAGGGTGCTTGTGAGCATATTGTGCAGTTTCAAGCAGGTAGCTGGCTTGGAACGGGGCCGGTGGGGCAGAGCAATCCTAGCGGCTCGCCCGAGCAGTGGAAGCCGGCGAGGGTGCGCGTTCAGCCGGATGAATGGGGCGCTGTCAGGGCCCCTCTCGTGGAGGATAAAAATCATGCTTTTTCCCTCATGACACATCCCATCCGAGCTTGTAATGATAAGACCTCATCCAAATCACACATTGCAGCTCAATATTCAGTGAGGACAGGGCCTTTTTAAGTCGAAATGTGCAAAAAAGCATCCTCTCGCTCTGAAACGGCTGTTTTGCTCTCCACCACATTAACTGTCAGACTGGCCGAATTAGACCGATTCTGCCTCTTTCTTGCCTCTACATGTGAAGAACAGGGTGCTTGTGAGCATATTGTTCAGTTTCAAGCAGGTAGCTGGCTTGGAACGGGGCCGGTGGGGCAGAGCAATCCTAGCGGCTCGCCCGAGCAGTGGAAGCCGGCGAGGGTGCGCGTTCAGCCGGATGAATGGGGCGCTGTCAGGGCCCCTCTCGTGGAGGATAGAAATCATGCTTTTTCCCTCATTACACATCCCATGCGAGCTTGTAATGATGAAACCTCATCCAAATCACACATTGCAGCTCAATATTCAGTGAGGACAGGGCCTTTTTAAGTGGAAATGTGCAAAAAAGCATCCTCTCGCTCTGAAACGGCTGTTTTGCTCTCCACCACATTAACTGTCAGACTGGCCGAATTAGACCGATTCTGCCTCTTTCTTGCCTCTACATGTGAAGAACAGGGTGCTTGTGAGCATATTGTGCAGTTTCAAGCAGGTAGCTGGCTTGGAACGGGGCCGGTGGGGCAGAGCAATCCTAGCGGCTCGCCCGAGCAGTGGAAGCCGGCGAGGGTGCGCGTTCAGCCGGATGAATGGGGCGCTGTCAGGGCCCCTCTCGTGGAGGATAGAAATCATGCTTTTTCCCTCATTACACATCCCATGCGAGCTTGTAATGATGAAACCTCATCCAAATCACACATTGCAGCTCAATATTCAGTGAGGACAGGGCCTTTTTAAGTGGAAATGTGCAAAAAAGCATCCTCTCGCTCTGAAACGGCTGTTTTGCTCCCCACCACATTAACTGTCAGACTGGCCGAATTAGACCGATTCTGCCTCTTTCTTGCCTCTACATGTGAAGAACAGGGTGCTTGTGAGCATATTGTGCAGTTTCAAGCAGGTAGCTGGCTTGGAACGGGGCCGGTGGGGCAGAGCAATCCTAGCGGCTCGCCCGAGCAGTGGAAGCCGGCGAGGGTGCGCGTTCAGCCGGATGAATGGGTCGCTGTCAGGGCTCCTCTCGTGGAGGATAGAAATCATGCTTTTTCCCTCATTACACATCCCATGCGAGCTTGTAATGATGAAACCTCATGCAAATCACACATTGCAGCTCAATATTCAGTGAGGACAGGGCCTTTTTAAGTGGAAATGTGCAAAAAAGCATCCTCTCGCTCTGAAACGGCTGTTTTGCTCTCCACCACATTAACTGTCAGACTGGCCGAATTAGACCGATTCTGCCTCTTTCTTGCCTCTACATGTGAAGAACAGGGTGCTTGTGAGCATATTGTGCAGTTTCAAGCAGGTAGCTGGCTTGGAACGGGGCCGGTGGGGCAGAGCAATCCTAGCGGCTCGCCCGAGCAGTGGAAGCCGGCGAGGGTGCGCGTTCAGCCGGATGAATGGGGCGCTGTCAGGGCCCCTCTCGTGGAGGATAAAAATCATGCTTTTTCCCTCATTACACATCCCATGCGAGCATGTAATGATAAGACCTCATCCAAATCACACATTGCAGCTCAATATTCAGTGAGGACAGGGCCTTTTTAAGTCGAAATGTGCAAAAAAGCATCCTCTCGCTCTGAAACGGCTGTTTTGCTCTCCACCACATTAACTGTCAGACTGGCCGAATTAGACCGATTCTGCCTCTTTCTTGCCTCTACATGTGAAGAACAGGGTGCTTGTGAGCATATTGTGCAGTTTCAAGCAGGTAGCTGGCTTGGAACGGGGCCGGTGGGGCAGAGCAATCCTAGCGGCTCGCCCGAGCAGTGGAAGCCGGCGAGGGTGCGCGTTCAGCCGGATGAATGGGGCGCTGTCAGGGCCCCTCTCGTGGAGGATAAAAATCATGCTTTTTCCCTCATGACACATCCCATCCGAGCTTGTAATGATAAGACCTCATCCAAATCACACATTGCAGCTCAATATTCAGTGAGGACAGGGCCTTTTTAAGTCGAAATGTGCAAAAAAGCATCCTCTCGCTCTGAAACGGCTGTTTTGCTCTCCACCACATTAACTGTCAGACTGGCCGAATTAGACCGATTCTGCCTCTTTCTTGCCTCTACATGTGAAGAACAGGGTGCTTGTGAGCATATTGTTCAGTTTCAAGCAGGTAGCTGGCTTGGAACGGGGCCGGTGGGGCAGAGCAATCCTAGCGGCTCGCCCGAGCAGTGGAAGCCGGCGAGGGTGCGCGTTCAGCCGGATGAATGGGGCGCTGTCAGGGCCCCTCTCGTGGAGGATAGAAATCATGCTTTTTCCCTCATTACACATCCCATGCGAGCTTGTAATGATGAAACCTCATCCAAATCACACATTGCAGCTCAATATTCAGTGAGGACAGGGCCTTTTTAAGTGGAAATGTGCAAAAAAGCATCCTCTCGCTCTGAAACGGCTGTTTTGCTCCCCACCACATTAACTGTCAGACTGGCCGAATTAGACCGATTCTGCCTCTTTCTTGCCTCTACATGTGAAGAACAGGGTGCTTGTGAGCATATTGTTCAGTTTCAAGCAGGTAGCTGGCTTGGAACGGGGCCGGTGGGGCAGAGCAATCCTAGCGGCTCGCCCGAGCAGTGGAAGCCGGCGAGGGTGCGCGTTCAGCCGGATGAATGGGGCGCTGTCAGGGCCCCTCTCGTGGAGGATAAAAATCATGCTTTTTCCCTCATGACACATCCCATGCGAGCTTGTAATGATAAGACCTCATCCAAATCACACATTGCAGCTCAATATTCAGTGAGGACAGGGCCTTTTTAAGTCGAAATGTGCAAAAAAGCATCCTCTCGCTCTGAAACGGCTGTTTTGCTCTCCACCACATTAACTGTCAGACTGGCCGAATTAGACCGATTCTGCCTCTTTCTTGCCTCTACATGTGAAGAACAGGGTGCTTGTGAGCATATTGTTCAGTTTCAAGCAGGTAGCTGGCTTGGAACGGGGCCGGTGGGGCAGAGCAATCCTAGCGGCTCGCCCGAGCAGTGGAAGCCGGCGAGGGTGCGCGTTCAGCCGGATGAATGGGGCGCTGTCAGGGCCCCTCTCGTGGAGGATAGAAATCATGCTTTTTCCCTCATTACACATCCCATGCGAGCTTGTAATGATGAAACCTCATCCAAATCACACATTGCAGCTCAATATTCAGTGAGGACAGGGCCTTTTTAAGTGGAAATGTGCAAAAAAGCATCCTCTCGCTCTGAAACGGCTGTTTTGCTCCCCACCACATTAACTGTCAGACTGGCCGAATTAGACCGATTCTGCCTCTTTCTTGCCTCTACATGTGAAGAACAGGGTGCTTGTGAGCATATTGTTCAGTTTCAAGCAGGTAGCTGGCTTGGAACGGGGCCGGTGGGGCAGAGCAATCCTAGCGGCTCGCCCGAGCAGTGGAAGCCGGCGAGGGTGCGCGTTCAGCCGGATGAATGGGGAGCTGTCAGGGCCCCTCTCGTGGAGGATAGAAATCATGCTTTTTCCCTCATTACACATCCCATGCGAGCTTGTAATGATGAAACCTCATCCAAATCACACATTGCAGCTCAATATTCAGTGAGGACAGGGCCTTTTTAAGTGGAAATGTGCAAAAAAGCATCCTCTCGCTCTGAAACGGCTGTTTTGCTCTCCACCACATTAACTGTCAGACTGGCCGAATTAGACCGATTCTGCCTCTTTCTTGCCTCTACATGTGAAGAACAGGGTGCTTGTGAGCATATTGTTCAGTTTCAAGCAGGTAGCTGGCTTGGAACGGGGCCGGTGGGGCAGAGCAATCCTAGCGGCTCGCCCGAGCAGTGGAAGCCGGCGAGGGTGCGCGTTCAGCCGGATGAATGGGGCGCTGTCAGGGCCCCTCTCGTGGAGGATAGAAATCATGCTTTTTCCCTCATTACACATCCCATGCGAGCATGTAATGATGAAACCTCATCCAAATCACACATTGCAGCTCAATATTCAGTGAGGACAGGGCCTTTTTAAGTGGAAATGTGCAAAAAAGCATCCTCTCGCTCTGAAACGGCTGTTTTGCTCTCCACCACATTAACTGTCAGACTGGCTGAATTAGACCGATTCTGCCTCTTTCTTGCCTCTACATGTGAAGAACAGGGTGCTTGTGAGCATATTGTGCAGTTTCAAGCAGGTAGCTGGCTTGGAACGGGGCCGGTGGGGCAGAGCAATCCTAGCGGCTCGCCCGAGCAGTGGAAGCCGGCGAGGGTGCGCGTTCAGCCGGATGAATGGGGCGCTGTCAGGGCCCCTCTCGTGGAGGATAAAAATCATGCTTTTTCCCTCATGACACATCCCATGCGAGCTTGTAATGATAAGACCTCATCCAAATCACACATTGCAGCTCAATATTCAGTGAGGACAGGGCCTTTTTAAGTCGAAATGTGCAAAAAAGCATCCTCTCGCTCTGAAACGGCTGTTTTGCTTTCCACCACATTAACTGTCAGACTGGCCGAATTAGACCGATTCTGCCTCTTTCTTGCCTCTACATGTGAAGAACAGGGTGCTTGTGAGCATATTGTTCAGTTTCAAGCAGGTAGCTGGCTTGGAACGGGGCCGGTGGGGCAGAGCAATCCTAGCGGCTCGCCCGAGCAGTGGAAGCCGGCGAGGGTGCGCGTTCAGCCGGATGAATGGGGCGCTGTCAGGGCCCCTCTCGTGGAGGATAGAAATCATGCTTTTTCCCTCATTACACATCCCATGCGAGCTTGTAATGATGAAACCTCATCCAAATCACACATTGCAGCTCAATATTCAGTGAGGACAGGGCCTTTTTAAGTGGAAATGTGCAAAAAAGCATCCTCTCGCTCTGAAACGGCTGTTTTGCTCCCCACCACATTAACTGTCAGACTGGCCGAATTAGACCGATTCTGCCTCTTTCTTGCCTCTACATGTGAAGAACAGGGTGCTTGTGAGCATATTGTTCAGTTTCAAGCAGGTAGCTGGCTTGGAACGGGGCCGGTGGGGCAGAGCAATCCTAGCGGCTCGCCCGAGCAGTGGAAGCCGGCGAGGGTGCGCGTTCAGCCGGATGAATGGGGAGCTGTCAGGGCCCCTCTCGTGGAGGATAGAAATCATGCTTTTTCCCTCATTACACATCCCATGCGAGCTTGTAATGATGAAACCTCATCCAAATCACACATTGCAGCTCAATATTCAGTGAGGACAGGGCCTTTTTAAGTGGAAATGTGCAAAAAAGCATCCTCTCGCTCTGAAACGGCTGTTTTGCTCTCCACCACATTAACTGTCAGACTGGCCGAATTAGACCGATTCTGCCTCTTTCTTGCCTCTACATGTGAAGAACAGGGTGCTTGTGAGCATATTGTGCAGTTTCAAGCAGGTAGCTGGCTTGGAACGGGGCCGGTGGGGCAGAGCAATCCTAGCGGCTCGCCCGAGCAGTGGAAGCCGGCGAGGGTGCGCGTTCAGCCGGATGAATGGGGCGCTGTCAGGGCCCCTCTCGTGGAGGATAAAAATCATGCTTTTTCCCTCATTACACATCCCATGCGAGCATGTAATGATAAGACCTCATCCAAATCACACATTGCAGCTCAATATTCAGTGAGGACAGGGCCTTTTTAAGTCGAAATGTGCAAAAAAGCATCCTCTCGCTCTGAAACGGCTGTTTTGCTCTCCACCACATTAACTGTCAGACTGGCCGAATTAGACCGATTCTGCCTCTTTCTTGCCTCTACATGTGAAGAACAGGGTGCTTGTGAGCATATTGTGCAGTTTCAAGCAGGTAGCTGGCTTGGAACGGGGCCGGTGGGGCAGAGCAATCCTAGCGGCTCGCCCGAGCAGTGGAAGCCGGCGAGGGTGCGCGTTCAGCCGGATGAATGGGGCGCTGTCAGGGCCCCTCTCGTGGAGGATAAAAATCATGCTTTTTCCCTCATGACACATCCCATGCGAGCTTGTAATGATAAGACCTCATCCAAATCACACATTGCAGCTCAATATTCAGTGAGGACAGGGCCTTTTTAAGTCGAAATGTGCAAAAAAGCATCCTCTCGCTCTGAAACGGCTGTTTTGCTTTCCACCACATTAACTGTCAGACTGGCCGAATTAGACCGATTCTGCCTCTTTCTTGCCTCTACATGTGAAGAACAGGGTGCTTGTGAGCATATTGTTCAGTTTCAAGCAGGTAGCTGGCTTGGAACGGGACCGGTGGGGCAGAGCAATCCTAGCGGCTCGCCCGAGCAGTGGAAGCCGGCGAGGGTGCGCGTTCAGCCGGATGAATGGGGCGCTGTCAGGGCCCCTCTCGTGGAGGATAGAAATCATGCTTTTTCCCTCATTACACATCCCATGCGAGCTTGTAATGATGAAACCTCATCCAAATCACACATTGCAGCTCAATATTCAGTGAGGACAGGGCCTTTTTAAGTGGAAATGTGCAAAAAAGCATCCTCTCGCTCTGAAACGGCTGTTTTGCTCTCCACCACATTAACTGTCAGACTGGCCGAATTAGACCGATTCTGCCTCTTTCTTGCCTCTACATGTGAAGAACAGGGTGCTTGTGAGCATATTGTGCAGTTTCAAGCAGGTAGCTGGCTTGGAACGGGGCCGGTGGGGCAGAGCAATCCTAGCGGCTCGCCCGAGCAGTGGAAGCCGGCGAGGGTGCGCGTTCAGCCGGATGAATGGGGCGCTGTCAGGGCCCCTCTCGTGGAGGATAGAAATCATGCTTTTTCCCTCATTACACATCCCATGCGAGCTTGTAATGATGAAACCTCATCCAAATCACACATTGCAGCTCAATATTCAGTGAGGACAGGGCCTTTTTAAGTGGAAATGTGCAAAAAAGCATCCTCTCGCTCTGAAACGGCTGTTTTGCTCCCCACCACATTAACTGTCAGACTGGCCGAATTAGACCGATTCTGCCTCTTTCTTGCCTCTACATGTGAAGAACAGGGTGCTTGTGAGCATATTGTGCAGTTTCAAGCAGGTAGCTGGCTTGGAACGGGGCCGGTGGGGCAGAGCAATCCTAGCGGCTCGCCCGAGCAGTGGAAGCCGGCGAGGGTGCGCGTTCAGCCGGATGAATGGGTCGCTGTCAGGGCCCCTCTCGTGGAGGATAGAAATCATGCTTTTTCCCTCATTACACATCCCATGCGAGCTTGTAATGATGAAACCTCATGCAAATCACACATTGCAGCTCAATATTCAGTGAGGACAGGGCCTTTTTAAGTGGAAATGTGCAAAAAAGCATCCTCTCGCTCTGAAACGGCTGTTTTGCTCTCCACCACATTAACTGTCAGACTGGCCGAATTAGACCGATTCTGCCTCTTTCTTGCCTCTACATGTGAAGAACAGGGTGCTTGTGAGCATATTGTGCAGTTTCAAGCAGGTAGCTGGCTTGGAACGGGGCCGGTGGGGCAGAGCAATCCTAGCGGCTCGCCCGAGCAGTGGAAGCCGGCGAGGGTGCGCGTTCAGCCGGATGAATGGGGCGCTGTCAGGGCCCCTCTCGTGGAGGATAAAAATCATGCTTTTTCCCTCATTACACATCCCATGCGAGCATGTAATGATAAGACCTCATCCAAATCACACATTGCAGCTCAATATTCAGTGAGGACAGGGCCTTTTTAAGTCGAAATGTGCAAAAAAGCATCCTCTCGCTCTGAAACGGCTGTTTTGCTCTCCACCACATTAACTGTCAGACTGGCCGAATTAGACCGATTCTGCCTCTTTCTTGCCTCTACATGTGAAGAACAGGGTGCTTGTGAGCATATTGTGCAGTTTCAAGCAGGTAGCTGGCTTGGAACGGGGCCGGTGGGGCAGAGCAATCCTAGCGGCTCGCCCGAGCAGTGGAAGCCGGCGAGGGTGCGCGTTCAGCCGGATGAATGGGGCGCTGTCAGGGCCCCTCTCGTGGAGGATAAAAATCATGCTTTTTCCCTCATTACACATCCCATGCGAGCATGTAATGATAAGACCTCATCCAAATCACACATTGCAGCTCAATATTCAGTGAGGACAGGGCCTTTTTAAGTGGAAATGTGCAAAAAAGCATCCTCTCGCTCTGAAACGGCTGTTTTGCTCTCCACCACATTAACTGTCAGACTGGCCGAATTAGACCGATTCTGCCTCTTTCTTGCCTCTACATGTGAAGAACAGGGTGCTTGTGAGCATATTGTTCAGTTTCAAGCAGGTAGCTGGCTTGGAACGGGGCCGGTGGGGCAGAGCAATCCTAGCGGCTCGCCCGAGCAGTGGAAGCCGGCGAGGGTGCGCGTTCAGCCGGATGAATGGGGCGCTGTCAGGGCCCCTCTCGTGGAGGATAGAAATCATGCTTTTTCCCTCATTACACATCCCATGCGAGCTTGTAATGATGAAACCTCATCCAAATCACACATTGCAGCTCAATATTCAGTGAGGACAGGGCCTTTTTAAGTGGAAATGTGCAAAAAAGCATCCTCTCGCTCTGAAACGGCTGTTTTGCTCCCCACCACATTAACTGTCAGACTGGCCGAATTAGACCGATTCTGCCTCTTTCTTGCCTCTACATGTGAAGAACAGGGTGCTTGTGAGCATATTGTGCAGTTTCAAGCAGGTAGCTGGCTTGGAACGGGGCCGGTGGGGCAGAGCAATCCTAGCGGCTCGCCCGAGCAGTGGAAGCCGGCGAGGGTGCGCGTTCAGCCGGATGAATGGGTCGCTGTCAGGGCTCCTCTCGTGGAGGATAGAAATCATGCTTTTTCCCTCATTACACATCCCATGCGAGCTTGTAATGATGAAACCTCATGCAAATCACACATTGCAGCTCAATATTCAGTGAGGACAGGGCCTTTTTAAGTGGAAATGTGCAAAAAAGCATCCTCTCGCTCTGAAACGGCTGTTTTGCTCTCCACCACATTAACTGTCAGACTGGCCGAATTAGACCGATTCTGCCTCTTTCTTGCCTCTACATGTGAAGAACAGGGTGCTTGTGAGCATATTGTGCAGTTTCAAGCAGGTAGCTGGCTTGGAACGGGGCCGGTGGGGCAGAGCAATCCTAGCGGCTCGCCCGAGCAGTGGAAGCCGGCGAGGGTGCGCGTTCAGCCGGATGAATGGGGCGCTGTCAGGGCCCCTCTCGTGGAGGATAAAAATCATGCTTTTTCCCTCATTACACATCCCATGCGAGCATGTAATGATAAGACCTCATCCAAATCACACATTGCAGCTCAATATTCAGTGAGGACAGGGCCTTTTTAAGTCGAAATGTGCAAAAAAGCATCCTCTCGCTCTGAAACGGCTGTTTTGCTCTCCACCACATTAACTGTCAGACTGGCCGAATTAGACCGATTCTGCCTCTTTCTTGCCTCTACATGTGAAGAACAGGGTGCTTGTGAGCATATTGTGCAGTTTCAAGCAGGTAGCTGGCTTGGAACGGGGCCGGTGGGGCAGAGCAATCCTAGCGGCTCGCCCGAGCAGTGGAAGCCGGCGAGGGTGCGCGTTCAGCCGGATGAATGGGGCGCTGTCAGGGCCCCTCTCGTGGAGGATAAAAATCATGCTTTTTCCCTCATGACACATCCCATCCGAGCTTGTAATGATAAGACCTCATCCAAATCACACATTGCAGCTCAATATTCAGTGAGGACAGGGCCTTTTTAAGTCGAAATGTGCAAAAAAGCATCCTCTCGCTCTGAAACGGCTGTTTTGCTCTCCACCACATTAACTGTCAGACTGGCCGAATTAGACCGATTCTGCCTCTTTCTTGCCTCTACATGTGAAGAACAGGGTGCTTGTGAGCATATTGTTCAGTTTCAAGCAGGTAGCTGGCTTGGAACGGGGCCGGTGGGGCAGAGCAATCCTAGCGGCTCGCCCGAGCAGTGGAAGCCGGCGAGGGTGCGCGTTCAGCCGGATGAATGGGGCGCTGTCAGGGCCCCTCTCGTGGAGGATAGAAATCATGCTTTTTCCCTCATTACACATCCCATGCGAGCTTGTAATGATGAAACCTCATCCAAATCACACATTGCAGCTCAATATTCAGTGAGGACAGGGCCTTTTTAAGTGGAAATGTGCAAAAAAGCATCCTCTCGCTCTGAAACGGCTGTTTTGCTCCCCACCACATTAACTGTCAGACTGGCCGAATTAGACCGATTCTGCCTCTTTCTTGCCTCTACATGTGAAGAACAGGGTGCTTGTGAGCATATTGTTCAGTTTCAAGCAGGTAGCTGGCTTGGAACGGGGCCGGTGGGGCAGAGCAATCCTAGCGGCTCGCCCGAGCAGTGGAAGCCGGCGAGGGTGCGCGTTCAGCCGGATGAATGGGGCGCTGTCAGGGCCCCTCTCGTGGAGGATAAAAATCATGCTTTTTCCCTCATGACACATCCCATGCGAGCTTGTAATGATAAGACCTCATCCAAATCACACATTGCAGCTCAATATTCAGTGAGGACAGGGCCTTTTTAAGTCGAAATGTGCAAAAAAGCATCCTCTCGCTCTGAAACGGCTGTTTTGCTCTCCACCACATTAACTGTCAGACTGGCCGAATTAGACCGATTCTGCCTCTTTCTTGCCTCTACATGTGAAGAACAGGGTGCTTGTGAGCATATTGTTCAGTTTCAAGCAGGTAGCTGGCTTGGAACGGGGCCGGTGGGGCAGAGCAATCCTAGCGGCTCGCCCGAGCAGTGGAAGCCGGCGAGGGTGCGCGTTCAGCCGGATGAATGGGGCGCTGTCAGGGCCCCTCTCGTGGAGGATAGAAGTCATGCTTTTTCCCTCATTACACATCCCATGCGAGCTTGTAATGATGAAACCTCATCCAAATCACACATTGCAGCTCAATATTCAGTGAGGACAGGGCCTTTTTAAGTGGAAATGTGCAAAAAAGCATCCTCTCGCTCTGAAACGGCTGTTTTGCTCCCCACCACATTAACTGTCAGACTGGCCGAATTAGACCGATTCTGCCTCTTTCTTGCCTCTACATGTGAAGAACAGGGTGCTTGTGAGCATATTGTTCAGTTTCAAGCAGGTAGCTGGCTTGGAACGGGGCCGGTGGGGCAGAGCAATCCTAGCGGCTCGCCCGAGCAGTGGAAGCCGGCGAGGGTGCGCGTTCAGCCGGATGAATGGGGAGCTGTCAGGGCCCCTCTCGTGGAGGATAGAAATCATGCTTTTTCCCTCATTACACATCCCATGCGAGCTTGTAATGATGAAACCTCATCCAAATCACACATTGCAGCTCAATATTCAGTGAGGACAGGGCCTTTTTAAGTGGAAATGTGCAAAAAAGCATCCTCTCGCTCTGAAACGGCTGTTTTGCTCTCCACCACATTAACTGTCAGACTGGCCGAATTAGACCGATTCTGCCTCTTTCTTGCCTCTACATGTGAAGAACAGGGTGCTTGTGAGCATATTGTTCAGTTTCAAGCAGGTAGCTGGCTTGGAACGGGGCCGGTTGGGCAGAGCAATCCTAGCGGCTCGCCCGAGCAGTGGAAGCCGGCGAGGGTGCGCGTTCAGCCGGATGAATGGGGCGCTGTCAGGGCCCCTCTCGTGGAGGATAGAAATCATGCTTTTTCCCTCATTACACATCCCATGCGAGCATGTAATGATGAAACCTCATCCAAATCACACATTGCAGCTCAATATTCAGTGAGGACAGGGCCTTTTTAAGTGGAAATGTGCAAAAAAGCATCCTCTCGCTCTGAAACGGCTGTTTTGCTCTCCACCACATTAACTGTCAGACTGGCTGAATTAGACCGATTCTGCCTCTTTCTTGCCTCTACATGTGAAGAACAGGGTGCTTGTGAGCATATTGTGCAGTTTCAAGCAGGTAGCTGGCTTGGAACGGGGCCGGTGGGGCAGAGCAATCCTAGCGGCTCGCCCGAGCAGTGGAAGCCGGCGAGGGTGCGCGTTCAGCCGGATGAATGGGGCGCTGTCAGGGCCCCTCTCGTGGAGGATAAAAATCATGCTTTTTCCCTCATGACACATCCCATGCGAGCTTGTAATGATAAGACCTCATCCAAATCACACATTGCAGCTCAATATTCAGTGAGGACAGGGCCTTTTTAAGTCGAAATGTGCAAAAAAGCATCCTCTCGCTCTGAAACGGCTGTTTTGCTTTCCACCACATTAACTGTCAGACTGGCCGAATTAGACCAATTCTGCCTCTTTCTTGCCTCTACATGTGAAGAACAGGGTGCTTGTGAGCATATTGTTCAGTTTCAAGCAGGTAGCTGGCTTGGAACGGGGCCGGTGGGGCAGAGCAATCCTAGCGGCTCGCCCGAGCAGTGGAAGCCGGCGAGGGTGCGCGTTCAGCCGGATGAATGGGGCGCTGTCAGGGCCCCTCTCGTGGAGGATAGAAATCATGCTTTTTCCCTCATTACACATCCCATGCGAGCTTGTAATGATGAAACCTCATCCAAATCACACATTGCAGCTCAATATTCAGTGAGGACAGGGCCTTTTTAAGTGGAAATGTGCAAAAAAGCATCCTCTCGCTCTGAAACGGCTGTTTTGCTCCCCACCACATTAACTGTCAGACTGGCCGAATTAGACCGATTCTGCCTCTTTCTTGCCTCTACATGTGAAGAACAGGGTGCTTGTGAGCATATTGTTCAGTTTCAAGCAGGTAGCTGGCTTGGAACGGGGCCGGTGGGGCAGAGCAATCCTAGCGGCTCGCCCGAGCAGTGGAAGCCGGCGAGGGTGCGCGTTCAGCCGGATGAATGGGGAGCTGTCAGGGCCCCTCTCGTGGAGGATAGAAATCATGCTTTTTCCCTCATTACACATCCCATGCGAGCTTGTAATGATGAAACCTCATCCAAATCACACATTGCAGCTCAATATTCAGTGAGGACAGGGCCTTTTTAAGTGGAAATGTGCAAAAAAGCATCCTCTCGCTCTGAAACGGCTGTTTTGCTCTCCACCACATTAACTGTCAGACTGGCCGAATTAGACCGATTCTGCCTCTTTCTTGCCTCTACATGTGAAGAACAGGGTGCTTGTGAGCATATTGTGCAGTTTCAAGCAGGTAGCTGGCTTGGAACGGGGCCGGTGGGGCAGAGCAATCCTAGCGGCTCGCCCGAGCAGTGGAAGCCGGCGAGGGTGCGCGTTCAGCCGGATGAATGGGGCGCTGTCAGGGCCCCTCTCGTGGAGGATAAAAATCATGCTTTTTCCCTCATTACACATCCCATGCGAGCATGTAATGATGAAACCTCATCCAAATCACACATTGCAGCTCAATATTCAGTGAGGACAGGGCCTTTTTAAGTGGAAATGTGCAAAAAAGCATCCTCTCGCTCTGAAACGGCTGTTTTGCTCTCCACCACATTAACTGTCAGACTGGCCGAATTAGACCGATTCTGCCTCTTTCTTGCCTCTACATGTGAAGAACAGGGTGCTTGTGAGCATATTGTGCAGTTTCAAGCAGGTAGCTGGCTTGGAACGGGGCCGGTGGGGCAGAGCAATCCTAGCGGCTCGCCCGAGCAGTGGAAGCCGGCGAGGGTGCGCGTTCAGCCGGATGAATGGGGCGCTGTCAGGGCCCCTCTCGTGGAGGATAAAAATCATGCTTTTTCCCTCATGACACATCCCATGCGAGCTTGTAATGATAAGACCTCATCCAAATCACACATTGCAGCTCAATATTCAGTGAGGACAGGGCCTTTTTAAGTCGAAATGTGCAAAAAAGCATCCTCTCGCTCTGAAACGGCTGTTTTGCTTTCCACCACATTAACTGTCAGACTGGCCGAATTAGACCGATTCTGCCTCTTTCTTGCCTCTACATGTGAAGAACAGGGTGCTTGTGAGCATATTGTTCAGTTTCAAGCAGGTAGCTGGCTTGGAACGGGACCGGTGGGGCAGAGCAATCCTAGCGGCTCGCCCGAGCAGTGGAAGCCGGCGAGGGTGCGCGTTCAGCCGGATGAATGGGGCGCTGTCAGGGCCCCTCTCGTGGAGGATAGAAATCATGCTTTTTCCCTCATTACACATCCCATGCGAGCTTGTAATGATGAAACCTCATCCAAATCACACATTGCAGCTCAATATTCAGTGAGGACAGGGCCTTTTTAAGTGGAAATGTGCAAAAAAGCATCCTCTCGCTCTGAAACGGCTGTTTTGCTCTCCACCACATTAACTGTCAGACTGGCCGAATTAGACCGATTCTGCCTCTTTCTTGCCTCTACATGTGAAGAACAGGGTGCTTGTGAGCATATTGTGCAGTTTCAAGCAGGTAGCTGGCTTGGAACGGGGCCGGTGGGGCAGAGCAATCCTAGCGGCTCGCCCGAGCAGTGGAAGCCGGCGAGGGTGCGCGTTCAGCCGGATGAATGGGGCGCTGTCAGGGCCCCTCTCGTGGAGGATAGAAATCATGCTTTTTCCCTCATTACACATCCCATGCGAGCTTGTAATGATGAAACCTCATCCAAATCACACATTGCAGCTCAATATTCAGTGAGGACAGGGCCTTTTTAAGTGGAAATGTGCAAAAAAGCATCCTCTCGCTCTGAAACGGCTGTTTTGCTCCCCACCACATTAACTGTCAGACTGGCCGAATTAGACCGATTCTGCCTCTTTCTTGCCTCTACATGTGAAGAACAGGGTGCTTGTGAGCATATTGTGCAGTTTCAAGCAGGTAGCTGGCTTGGAACGGGGCCGGTGGGGCAGAGCAATCCTAGCGGCTCGCCCGAGCAGTGGAAGCCGGCGAGGGTGCGCGTTCAGCCGGATGAATGGGTCGCTGTCAGGGCCCCTCTCGTGGAGGATAGAAATCATGCTTTTTCCCTCATTACACATCCCATGCGAGCTTGTAATGATGAAACCTCATGCAAATCACACATTGCAGCTCAATATTCAGTGAGGACAGGGCCTTTTTAAGTGGAAATGTGCAAAAAAGCATCCTCTCGCTCTGAAACGGCTGTTTTGCTCTCCACCACATTAACTGTCAGACTGGCCGAATTAGACCGATTCTGCCTCTTTCTTGCCTCTACATGTGAAGAACAGGGTGCTTGTGAGCATATTGTGCAGTTTCAAGCAGGTAGCTGGCTTGGAACGGGGCCGGTGGGGCAGAGCAATCCTAGCGGCTCGCCCGAGCAGTGGAAGCCGGCGAGGGTGCGCGTTCAGCCGGATGAATGGGGCGCTGTCAGGGCCCCTCTCGTGGAGGATAAAAATCATGCTTTTTCCCTCATTACACATCCCATGCGAGCATGTAATGATAAGACCTCATCCAAATCACACATTGCAGCTCAATATTCAGTGAGGACAGGGCCTTTTTAAGTCGAAATGTGCAAAAAAGCATCCTCTCGCTCTGAAACGGCTGTTTTGCTCTCCACCACATTAACTGTCAGACTGGCCGAATTAGACCGATTCTGCCTCTTTCTTGCCTCTACATGTGAAGAACAGGGTGCTTGTGAGCATATTGTGCAGTTTCAAGCAGGTAGCTGGCTTGGAACGGGGCCGGTGGGGCAGAGCAATCCTAGCGGCTCGCCCGAGCAGTGGAAGCCGGCGAGGGTGCGCGTTCAGCCGGATGAATGGGGCGCTGTCAGGGCCCCTCTCGTGGAGGATAAAAATCATGCTTTTTCCCTCATGACACATCCCATCCGAGCTTGTAATGATAAGACCTCATCCAAATCACACATTGCAGCTCAATATTCAGTGAGGACAGGGCCTTTTTAAGTCGAAATGTGCAAAAAAGCATCCTCTCGCTCTGAAACGGCTGTTTTGCTCTCCACCACATTAACTGTCAGACTGGCCGAATTAGACCGATTCTGCCTCTTTCTTGCCTCTACATGTGAAGAACAGGGTGCTTGTGAGCATATTGTTCAGTTTCAAGCAGGTAGCTGGCTTGGAACGGGGCCGGTGGGGCAGAGCAATCCTAGCGGCTCGCCCGAGCAGTGGAAGCCGGCGAGGGTGCGCGTTCAGCCGGATGAATGGGGCGCTGTCAGGGCCCCTCTCGTGGAGGATAGAAATCATGCTTTTTCCCTCATTACACATCCCATGCGAGCTTGTAATGATGAAACCTCATCCAAATCACACATTGCAGCTCAATATTCAGTGAGGACAGGGCCTTTTTAAGTGGAAATGTGCAAAAAAGCATCCTCTCGCTCTGAAACGGCTGTTTTGCTCCCCACCACATTAACTGTCAGACTGGCCGAATTAGACCGATTCTGCCTCTTTCTTGCCTCTACATGTGAAGAACAGGGTGCTTGTGAGCATATTGTTCAGTTTCAAGCAGGTAGCTGGCTTGGAACGGGGCCGGTGGGGCAGAGCAATCCTAGCGGCTCGCCCGAGCAGTGGAAGCCGGCGAGGGTGCGCGTTCAGCCGGATGAATGGGGCGCTGTCAGGGCCCCTCTCGTGGAGGATAAAAATCATGCTTTTTCCCTCATGACACATCCCATGCGAGCTTGTAATGATAAGACCTCATCCAAATCACACATTGCAGCTCAATATTCAGTGAGGACAGGGCCTTTTTAAGTCGAAATGTGCAAAAAAGCATCCTCTCGCTCTGAAACGGCTGTTTTGCTCTCCACCACATTAACTGTCAGACTGGCCGAATTAGACCGATTCTGCCTCTTTCTTGCCTCTACATGTGAAGAACAGGGTGCTTGTGAGCATATTGTTCAGTTTCAAGCAGGTAGCTGGCTTGGAACGGGGCCGGTGGGGCAGAGCAATCCTAGCGGCTCGCCCGAGCAGTGGAAGCCGGCGAGGGTGCGCGTTCAGCCGGATGAATGGGGCGCTGTCAGGGCCCCTCTCGTGGAGGATAGAAATCATGCTTTTTCCCTCATTACACATCCCATGCGAGCTTGTAATGATGAAACCTCATCCAAATCACACATTGCAGCTCAATATTCAGTGAGGACAGGGCCTTTTTAAGTGGAAATGTGCAAAAAAGCATCCTCTCGCTCTGAAACGGCTGTTTTGCTCCCCACCACATTAACTGTCAGACTGGCCGAATTAGACCGATTCTGCCTCTTTCTTGCCTCTACATGTGAAGAACAGGGTGCTTGTGAGCATATTGTTCAGTTTCAAGCAGGTAGCTGGCTTGGAACGGGGCCGGTGGGGCAGAGCAATCCTAGCGGCTCGCCCGAGCAGTGGAAGCCGGCGAGGGTGCGCGTTCAGCCGGATGAATGGGGAGCTGTCAGGGCCCCTCTCGTGGAGGATAGAAATCATGCTTTTTCCCTCATTACACATCCCATGCGAGCTTGTAATGATGAAACCTCATCCAAATCACACATTGCAGCTCAATATTCAGTGAGGACAGGGCCTTTTTAAGTGGAAATGTGCAAAAAAGCATCCTCTCGCTCTGAAACGGCTGTTTTGCTCTCCACCACATTAACTGTCAGACTGGCCGAATTAGACCGATTCTGCCTCTTTCTTGCCTCTACATGTGAAGAACAGGGTGCTTGTGAGCATATTGTTCAGTTTCAAGCAGGTAGCTGGCTTGGAACGGGGCCGGTGGGGCAGAGCAATCCTAGCGGCTCGCCCGAGCAGTGGAAGCCGGCGAGGGTGCGCGTTCAGCCGGATGAATGGGGCGCTGTCAGGGCCCCTCTCGTGGAGGATAGAAATCATGCTTTTTCCCTCATTACACATCCCATGCGAGCATGTAATGATGAAACCTCATCCAAATCACACATTGCAGCTCAATATTCAGTGAGGACAGGGCCTTTTTAAGTGGAAATGTGCAAAAAAGCATCCTCTCGCTCTGAAACGGCTGTTTTGCTCTCCACCACATTAACTGTCAGACTGGCTGAATTAGACCGATTCTGCCTCTTTCTTGCCTCTACATGTGAAGAACAGGGTGCTTGTGAGCATATTGTGCAGTTTCAAGCAGGTAGCTGGCTTGGAACGGGGCCGGTGGGGCAGAGCAATCCTAGCGGCTCGCCCGAGCAGTGGAAGCCGGCGAGGGTGCGCGTTCAGCCGGATGAATGGGGCGCTGTCAGGGCCCCTCTCGTGGAGGATAAAAATCATGCTTTTTCCCTCATGACACATCCCATGCGAGCTTGTAATGATAAGACCTCATCCAAATCACACATTGCAGCTCAATATTCAGTGAGGACAGGGCCTTTTTAAGTCGAAATGTGCAAAAAAGCATCCTCTCGCTCTGAAACGGCTGTTTTGCTTTCCACCACATTAACTGTCAGACTGGCCGAATTAGACCGATTCTGCCTCTTTCTTGCCTCTACATGTGAAGAACAGGGTGCTTGTGAGCATATTGTTCAGTTTCAAGCAGGTAGCTGGCTTGGAACGGGGCCGGTGGGGCAGAGCAATCCTAGCGGCTCGCCCGAGCAGTGGAAGCCGGCGAGGGTGCGCGTTCAGCCGGATGAATGGGGAGCTGTCAGGGCCCCTCTCGTGGAGGATAGAAATCATGCTTTTTCCCTCATTACACATCCCATGCGAGCTTGTAATGATGAAACCTCATCCAAATCACACATTGCAGCTCAATATTCAGTGAGGACAGGGCCTTTTTAAGTGGAAATGTGCAAAAAAGCATCCTCTCGCTCTGAAACGGCTGTTTTGCTCTCCACCACATTAACTGTCAGACTGGCCGAATTAGACCGATTCTGCCTCTTTCTTGCCTCTACATGTGAAGAACAGGGTGCTTGTGAGCATATTGTGCAGTTTCAAGCAGGTAGCTGGCTTGGAACGGGGCCGGTGGGGCAGAGCAATCCTAGCGGCTCGCCCGAGCAGTGGAAGCCGGCGAGGGTGCGCGTTCAGCCGGATGAATGGGGCGCTGTCAGGGCCCCTCTCGTGGAGGATAAAAATCATGCTTTTTCCCTCATTACACATCCCATGCGAGCATGTAATGATAAGACCTCATCCAAATCACACATTGCAGCTCAATATTCAGTGAGGACAGGGCCTTTTTAAGTCGAAATGTGCAAAAAAGCATCCTCTCGCTCTGAAACGGCTGTTTTGCTCTCCACCACATTAACTGTCAGACTGGCCGAATTAGACCGATTCTGCCTCTTTCTTGCCTCTACATGTGAAGAACAGGGTGCTTGTGAGCATATTGTGCAGTTTCAAGCAGGTAGCTGGCTTGGAACGGGGCCGGTGGGGCAGAGCAATCCTAGCGGCTCGCCCGAGCAGTGGAAGCCGGCGAGGGTGCGCGTTCAGCCGGATGAATGGGGCGCTGTCAGGGCCCCTCTCGTGGAGGATAAAAATCATGCTTTTTCCCTCATGACACATCCCATGCGAGCTTGTAATGATAAGACCTCATCCAAATCACACATTGCAGCTCAATATTCAGTGAGGACAGGGCCTTTTTAAGTCGAAATGTGCAAAAAAGCATCCTCTCGCTCTGAAACGGCTGTTTTGCTTTCCACCACATTAACTGTCAGACTGGCCGAATTAGACCGATTCTGCCTCTTTCTTGCCTCTACATGTGAAGAACAGGGTGCTTGTGAGCATATTGTTCAGTTTCAAGCAGGTAGCTGGCTTGGAACGGGACCGGTGGGGCAGAGCAATCCTAGCGGCTCGCCCGAGCAGTGGAAGCCGGCGAGGGTGCGCGTTCAGCCGGATGAATGGGGCGCTGTCAGGGCCCCTCTCGTGGAGGATAGAAATCATGCTTTTTCCCTCATTACACATCCCATGCGAGCTTGTAATGATGAAACCTCATCCAAATCACACATTGCAGCTCAATATTCAGTGAGGACAGGGCCTTTTTAAGTGGAAATGTGCAAAAAAGCATCCTCTCGCTCTGAAACGGCTGTTTTGCTCTCCACCACATTAACTGTCAGACTGGCCGAATTAGACCGATTCTGCCTCTTTCTTGCCTCTACATGTGAAGAACAGGGTGCTTGTGAGCATATTGTGCAGTTTCAAGCAGGTAGCTGGCTTGGAACGGGGCCGGTGGGGCAGAGCAATCCTAGCGGCTCGCCCGAGCAGTGGAAGCCGGCGAGGGTGCGCGTTCAGCCGGATGAATGGGGCGCTGTCAGGGCCCCTCTCGTGGAGGATAAAAATCATGCTTTTTCCCTCATGACACATCCCATGCGAGCTTGTAATGATAAGACCTCATCCAAATCACACATTGCAGCTCAATATTCAGTGAGGACAGGGCCTTTTTAAGTCGAAATGTGCAAAAAAGCATCCTCTCGCTCTGAAAAGGCTGTTTTGCTCTCCACCACATTAACTGTCAGACTGGCCGAATTAGACCGATTCTGCCTCTTTCTTGCCTCTACATGTGAAGAACAGGGTGCTTGTGAGCATATTGTGCAGTTTCAAGCAGGTAGCTGGCTTGGAACGGGGCCGGTGGGGCAGAGCAATCCTAGCGGCTCGCCCGAGCAGTGGAAGCCGGCGAGGGTGCGCGTTCAGCCGGATGAATGGGGCGCTGTCAGGGCCCCTCTCGTGGAGGATAGAAATCATGCTTTTTCCCTCATGACACATCCCATGCGAGCTTGTAATGATGAAACCTCATCCAAATCACACATTGCAGCTCAATATTCAGTGAGGACAGGGCCTTTTTAAGTGGAAATGTGCAAAAAAGCATCCTCTCGCTCTGAAACGGCTGTTTTGCTCCCCACCACATTAACTGTCAGACTGGCCGAATTAGACCGATTCTGCCTCTTTCTTGCCTCTACATGTGAAGAACAGGGTGCTTGTGAGCATATTGTTCAGTTTCAAGCAGGTAGCTGGCTTGGAACGGGGCCGGTGGGGCAGAGCAATCCTAGCGGCTCGCCCGAGCAGTGGAAGCCGGCGAGGGTGCGCGTTCAGCCGGATGAATGGGGCGCTGTCAGGGCCCCTCTCGTGGAGGATAAAAATCATGCTTTTTCCCTCATGACACATCCCATGCGAGCTTGTAATGATAAGACCTCATCCAAATCACACATTGCAGCTCAATATTCAGTGAGGACAGGGCCTTTTTAAGTCGAAATGTGCAAAAAAGCATCCTCTCGCTCTGAAACGGCTGTTTTGATCTCCACCACATTAACTGTCAGACTGGCCGAATTAGACAGATTCTGCCTCTTTCTTGCCTCTACATGTGAAGAACAGGGTGCTTGTGAGCATATTGTTCAGTTTCAAGCAGGTAGCTGGCTTGGAACGGGGCCGGTGGGGCAGAGCAATCCTAGCGGCTCGCCCGAGCAGTGGAAGCCGGCGAGGGTGCGCGTTCAGCCGGATGAATGGGGCGCTGTCAGGGCCCCTCTCGTGGAGGATAGAAATCATGCTTTTTCCCTCATTACACATCCCATGCGAGCTTGTAATGATGAAACCTCATCCAAATCACACATTGCAGCTCAATATTCAGTGAGGACAGGGCCTTTTTAAGTGGAAATGTGCAAAAAAGCATCCTCTCGCTCTGAAACGGCTGTTTTGCTCCCCACCACATTAACTGTCAGACTGGCCGAATTAGACCGATTCTGCCTCTTTCTTGCCTCTACATGTGAAGAACAGGGTGCTTGTGAGCATATTGTTCAGTTTCAAGCAGGTAGCTGGCTTGGAACGGGGCCGGTGGGGCAGAGCAATCCTAGCGGCTCGCCCGAGCAGTGGAAGCCGGCGAGGGTGCGCGTTCAGCCGGATGAATGGGGAGCTGTCAGGGCCCCTCTCGTGGAGGATAGAAATCATGCTTTTTCCCTCATTACACATCCCATGCGAGCTTGTAATGATGAAACCTCATCCAAATCACACATTGCAGCTCAATATTCAGTGAGGACAGGGCCTTTTTAAGTGGAAATGTGCAAAAAAGCATCCTCTCGCTCTGAAACGGCTGTTTTGCTCTCCACCACATTAACTGTCAGACTGGCCGAATTAGACCGATTCTGCCTCTTTCTTGCCTCTACATGTGAAGAACAGGGTGCTTGTGAGCATATTGTGCAGTTTCAAGCAGGTAGCTGGCTTGGAACGGGGCCGGTGGGGCAGAGCAATCCTAGCGGCTCGCCCGAGCAGTGGAAGCCGGCGAGGGTGCGCGTTCAGCCGGATGAATGGGGCGCTGTCAGGGCCCCTCTCGTGGAGGATAAAAATCATGCTTTTTCCCTCATGACACATCCCATGCGAGCTTGTAATGATGAAACCTCATCCAAATCACACATTGCAGCTCAATATTCAGTGAGGACAGGGCCTTTTTAAGTCGAAATGTGCAAAAAAGCATCCTCTCGCTCTGAAACGGCTGTTTTGCTCTCCACCACATTAACTGTCAGACTGGCCGAATTAGACCGATTCTGCCTCTTTCTTGCCTCTACATGTGAAGAACAGGGTGCTTGTGAGCATATTGTTCAGTTTCAAGCAGGTAGCTGGCTTGGAACGGGGCCGGTGGGGCAGAGCAATCCTAGCGGCTCGCCCGAGCAGTGGAAGCCGGCGAGGGTGCGCGTTCAGCCGGATGAATGGGGCGCTGTCAGGGCCCCTCTCGTGGAGGATAGAAATCATGCTTTTTCCCTCATTACACATCCCATGCGAGCTTGTAATGATGAAACCTCATCCAAATCACACATTGCAGCTCAATATTCAGTGAGGACAGGGCCTTTTTAAGTGGAAATGTGCAAAAAAGCATCCTCTCGCTCTGAAACGGCTGTTTTGCTCTCCACCACATTAACTGTCAGACTGGCCGAATTAGACCGATTCTGCCTCTTTCTTGCCTCTACATGTGAAGAACAGGGTGCTTGTGAGCATATTGTGCAGTTTCAAGCAGGTAGCTGGCTTGGAACGGGGCCGGTGGGGCAGAGCAATCCTAGCGGCTCGCCCGAGCAGTGGAAGCCGGCGAAGGTGCGCGTTCAGCCGGATGAATGGGTCGCTGTCAGGGCCCCTCTCGTGGAGGATAGAAATCATGCTTTTTCCCTCATTACACATCCCATGCGAGCTTGTAATGATGAAACCTCATCCAAATCACACATTGCAGCTCAATATTCAGTGAGGACAGGGCCTTTTTAAGTGGAAATGTGCAAAAAAGCATCCTCTCGCTCTGAAACGGCTGTTTTGCTCTCCACCACATTAACTGTCAGACTGGCCGAATTAGACCGATTCTGCCTCTTTCTTGCCTCTACATGTGAAGAACAGGGTGCTTGTGAGCATATTGTGCAGTTTCAAGCAGGTAGCTGGCTTGGAACGGGGCCGGTGGGGCAGAGCAATCCTAGCGGCTCGCCCGAGCAGTGGAAGCCGGCGAGGGTGCGCGTTCAGCCGGATGAATGGGGCGCTGTCAGGGCCCCTCTCGTGGAGGATAAAAATCATGCTTTTTCCCTCATTACACATCCCATGCGAGCTTGTAATGATAAGACCTCATCCAAATCACACATTGCAGCTCAATATTCAGTGAGGACAGGGCCTTTTTAAGTGGAAATGTGCAAAAAAGCATCCTCTCGCTCTGAAACGGCTGTTTTGCTCTCCACCACATTAACTGTCAGACTGGCCGAATTAGACCGATTCTGCCTCTTTCTTGCCTCTACATGTGAAGAACAGGGTGCTTGTGAGCATATTGTGCAGTTTCAAGCAGGTAGCTGGCTTGGAACGGGGCCGGTGGGCCAGAGCAATCCTAGCGGCTCGCCCGAGCAGTGGAAGCCGGCGAGGGTGCGCGTTCAGCCGGATGAATGGGGCGCTGTCAGGGCCCCTCTCGTGGAGGATAAAAATCATGCTTTTTCCCTCATGACACATCCCATGCGAGCTTGTAATGATAAGACTTCATCCAAATCACACATTGCAGCTCAATATTCAGTGAGGACAGGGCCTTTTTAAGTGGAAATGTGCAAAAAAGCATCCTCTCGCTCTGAAACGGCTGTTTTGCTCTCCACCACATTAACTGTCAGACTGGCCGAATTAGACCGATTCTGCCTCTTTCTTGCCTCTACATGTGAAGAACAGGGTGCTTGTGAGCATATTGTTCAGTTTCAAGCAGGTAGCTGGCTTGGAACGGGGCCGGTGGGGCAGAGCAATCCTAGCGGCTCGCCCGAGCAGTGGAAGCCGGCGAGGGTGCGCGTTCAGCCGGATGAATGGGGCGCTGTCAGGGCCCCTCTCGTGGAGGATAAAAATCATGCTTTTTCCCTCATGACACATCCCATGCGAGCTTGTAATGATAAGACCTCATCCAAATCACACATTGCAGCTCAATATTCAGTGAGGACAGGGCCTTTTTAAGTGGAAATGTGCAAAAAAGCATCCTCTCGCTCTGAAACGGCTGTTTTGCTCTCCACCACATTAACTGTCAGACTGGCCGAATTAGACCGATTCTGCCTCTTTCTTGCCTCTACATGTGAAGAACAGGGTGCTTGTGAGCATATTGTTCAGTTTCAAGCAGGTAGCTGGCTTGGAACGGGGCCGGTGGGGCAGAGCAATCCTAGCGGCTCGCCCGAGCAGTGGAAGCCGGCGAGGGTGCGCGTTCAGCCGGATGAATGGGGCGCTGTCAGGGCCCCTCTCGTGGAGGATAGAAATCATGCTTTTTCCCTCATTACACATCCCATGCGAGCTTGTAATGATGAAACCTCATCCAAATCACACATTGCAGCTCAATATTCAGTGAGGACAGGGCCTTTTTAAGTGGAAATGTGCAAAAAAGCATCCTCTCGCTCTGAAACGGCTGTTTTGCTCCCCACCACATTAACTGTCAGACTGGCCGAATTAGACCGATTCTGCCTCTTTCTTGCCTCTACATGTGAAGAACAGGGTGCTTGTGAGCATATTGTGCAGTTTCAAGCAGGTAGCTGGCTTGGAACGGGGCCGGTGGGGCAGAGCAATCCTAGCGGCTCGCCCGAGCAGTGGAAGCCGGCGAGGGTGCGCGTTCAGCCGGATGAATGGGTCGCTGTCAGGGCCCCTCTCGTGGAGGATAGAAATCATGCTTTTTCCCTCATTACACATCCCATGCGAGCTTGTAATGATGAAACCTCATCCAAATCACACATTGCAGCTCAATATTCAGTGAGGACAGGGCCTTTTTAAGTGGAAATGTGCAAAAAAGCATCCTCTCGCTCTGAAACGGATGTTTTGCTCTCCACCACATTAACTGTCAGACTGGCCGAATTAGACCGATTCTGCCTCTTTCTTGCCTCTACATGTGAAGAACAGGGTGCTTGTGAGCATATTGTGCAGTTTCAAGCAGGTAGCTGGCTTGGAACGGGGCCGGTGGGGCAGAGCAATCCTAGCGGCTCGCCCGAGCAGTGGAAGCCGGCGAGGGTGCGCGTTCAGCCGGATGAATGGGGCGCTGTCAGGGCCCCTCTCGTGGAGGATAAAAATCATGCTTTTTCCCTCATTACACATCCCATGCGAGCATGTAATGATAAGACCTCATCCAAATCACACATTGCAGCTCAATATTCAGTGAGGACAGGGCCTTTTTAAGTGGAAATGTGCAAAAAAGCATCCTCTCGCTCTGAAACGGCTGTTTTGCTCTCCACCACATTAACTGTCAGACTGGCCGAATTAGACCGATTCTGCCTCTTTCTTGCCTCTACATGTGAAGAACAGGGTGCTTGTGAGCATATTGTGCAGTTTCAAGCAGGTAGCTGGCTTGGAACGGGGCCGGTGGGGCAGAGCAATCCTAGCGGCTCGCCCGAGCAGTGGAAGCCGGCGAGGGTGCGCGTTCAGCCGGATGAATGGGGCGCTGTCAGGGCCCCTCTCGTGGAGGATAAAAATCATGCTTTTTCCCTCATGACACATCCCATGCGAGCTTGTAATGATAAGACCTCATCCAAATCACACATTGCAGCTCAATATTCAGTGAGGACAGGGCCTTTTTAAGTCGAAATGTGCAAAAAAGCATCCTCTCGCTCTGAAACGGCTGTTTTGCTCTCCACCACATTAACTGTCAGACTGGCCGAATTAGACCGATTCTGCCTCTTTCTTGCCTCTACATGTGAAGAACAGGGTGCTTGTGAGCATATTGTTCAGTTTCAAGCAGGTAGCTGGCTTGGAACGGGGCCGGTGGGGCAGAGCAATCCTAGCGGCTCGCCCGAGCAGTGGAAGCCGGCGAGGGTGCGCGTTCAGCCGGATGAATGGGGCGCTGTCAGGGCCCCTCTCGTGGAGGATAAAAATCATGCTTTTTCCCTCATGACACATCCCATGCGAGCTTGTAATGATAAGACCTCATCCAAATCACACATTGCAGCTCAATATTCAGTGAGGACAGGGCCTTTTTAAGTCGAAATGTGCAAAAAAGCATCCTCTCGCTCTGAAACGGCTGTTTTGCTCTCCACCACATTAACTGTCAGACTGGCCGAATTAGACCGATTCTGCCTCTTTCTTGCCTCTACATGTGAAGAACAGGGTGCTTGTGAGCATATTGTTCAGTTTCAAGCAGGTAGCTGGCTTGGAACGGGGCCGGTGGGGCAGAGCAATCCTAGCGGCTCGCCCGAGCAGTGGAAGCCGGCGAGGGTGCGCGTTCAGCCGGATGAATGGGGCGCTGTCAGGGCCCCTCTCGTGGAGGATAGAAATCATGCTTTTTCCCTCATTACACATCCCATGCGAGCTTGTAATGATGAAACCTCATCCAAATCACACATTGCAGCTCAATATTCAGTGAGGACAGGGCCTTTTTAAGTGGAAATGTGCAAAAAAGCATCCTCTCGCTCTGAAACGGCTGTTTTGCTCCCCACCACATTAACTGTCAGACTGGCCGAATTAGACCGATTCTGCCTCTTTCTTGCCTCTACATGTGAAGAACAGGGTGCTTGTGAGCATATTGTTCAGTTTCAAGCAGGTAGCTGGCTTGGAACGGGGCCGGTGGGGCAGAGCAATCCTAGCGGCTCGCCCGAGCAGTGGAAGCCGGCGAGGGTGCGCGTTCAGCCGGATGAATGGGGAGCTGTCAGGGCCCCTCTCGTGGAGGATAGAAATCATGCTTTTTCCCTCATTACACATCCCATGCGAGCTTGTAATGATGAAACCTCATCCAAATCACACATTGCAGCTCAATATTCAGTGAGGACAGGGCCTTTTTAAGTGGAAATGTGCAAAAAAGCATCCTCTCGCTCTGAAACGGCTGTTTTGCTCTCCACCACATTAACTGTCAGACTGGCCGAATTAGACCGATTCTGCCTCTTTCTTGCCTCTACATGTGAAGAACAGGGTGCTTGTGAGCATATTGTGCAGTTTCAAGCAGGTAGCTGGCTTGGAACGGGGCCGGTGGGGCAGAGCAATCCTAGCGGCTCGCCCGAGCAGTGGAAGCCGGCGAAGGTGCGCGTTCAGCCGGATGAATGGGGCGCTGTCAGGGCCCCTCTCGTGGAGGATAGAAATCATGCTTTTTCCCTCATTACACATCCCATGCGAGCTTGTAATGATAAGACCTCATCCAAATCACACATTGCAGCTCAATATTCAGTGAGGACAGGGCCTTTTTAAGTCGAAATGTGCAAAAAAGCATCCTCTCGCTCTGAAACGGCTGTTTTGCTCTCCACCACATTAACTGTCAGACTGGCCGAATTAGACCGATTCTGCCTCTTTCTTGCCTCTACATGTGAAGAACAGGGTGCTTGTGAGCATATTGTGCAGTTTCAAGCAGGTAGCTGGCTTGGAACGGGGCCGGTGGGGCAGAGCAATCCTAGCGGCTCGCCCGAGCAGTGGAAGCCGGCGAGGGTGCGCGTTCAGCCGGATGAATGGGGCGCTGTCAGGGCCCCTCTCGTGGAGGATAGAAATCATGCTTTTTCCCTCATTACACATCCCATGCGAGCTTGTAATGATGAAACCTCATCCAAATCACACATTGCAGCTCAATATTCAGTGAGGACAGGGCCTTTTTAAGTGGAAATGTGCAAAAAAGCATCCTCTCGCTCTGAAACGGCTGTTTTGCTCCCCACCACATTAACTGTCAGACTGGCCGAATTAGACCGATTCTGCCTCTTTCTTGCCTCTACATGTGAAGAACAGGGTGCTTGTGAGCATATTGTGCAGTTTCAAGCAGGTAGCTGGCTTGGAACGGGGCCGGTGGGGCAGAGCAATCCTAGCGGCTCACCCGAGCAGTGGAAGCCGGCGAAGGTGCGCGTTCAGCCGGATGAATGGGGCGCTGTCAGGGCCCCTCTCGTGGAGGATAGAAATCATGCTTTTTCCCTCATTACACATCCCATGCGAGCTTGTAATGATGAAACCTCATCCAAATCACACATTGCAGCTCAATATTCAGTGAGGACAGGGCCTTTTTAAGTGGAAATGTGCAAAAAAGCATCCTCTCGCTCTGAAACGGCTGTTTTGCTCTCCACCACATTAACTGTCAGACTGGCCGAATTAGACCGATTCTGCCTCTTTCTTGCCTCTACATGTGAAGAACAGGGTGCTTGTGAGCATATTGTGCAGTTTCAAGCAGGTAGCTGGCTTGGAACGGGGCCGGTGGGGCAGAGCAATCCTAGCGGCTCGCCCGAGCAGTGGAAGCCGGCGAGGGTGCGCGTTCAGCCGGATGAATGGGGCGCTGTCAGGGCCCCTCTCGTGGAGGATAGAAATCATGCTTTTTCCCTCATTACACATCCCATGCGAGCTTGTAATGATGAAACCTCATCCAAATCACACATTGCAGCTCAATATTCAGTGAGGACAGGGCCTTTTTAAGTGGAAATGTGCAAAAAAGCATCCTCTCGCTCTGAAACGGCTGTTTTGCTCCCCACCACATTAACTGTCAGACTGGCCGAATTAGACCGATTCTGCCTCTTTCTTGCCTCTACATGTGAAGAACAGGGTGCTTGTGAGCATATTGTTCAGTTTCAAGCAGGTAGCTGGCTTGGAACGGGGCCGGTGGGGCAGAGCAATCCTAGCGGCTCGCCCGAGCAGTGGAAGCCGGCGAAGGTGCGCGTTCAGCCGGATGAATGGGGCGCTGTCAGGGCCCCTCTCGTGGAGGATAGAAATCATGCTTTTTCCCTCATTACACATCCCATGCGAGCTTGTAATGATAAGACCTCATCCAAATCACACATTGCAGCTCAATATTCAGTGAGGACAGGGCCTTTTAAAGTCGAAATGTGCAAAAAAGCATCCTCTCGCTCTGAAACGGCTGTTTTGCTCTCCACCACATTAACTGTCAGACTGGCCGAATTAGACCGATTCTGCCTCTTTCTTGCCTCTACATGTGAAGAACAGGGTGCTTGTGAGCATATTGTGCAGTTTCAAGCAGGTAGCTGGCTTGGAACGGGGCCGGTGGGGCAGAGCAATCCTAGCGGCTCGCCCGAGCAGTGGAAGCCGGCGAGGGTGCGCGTTCAGCCGGATGAATGGGGCGCTGTCAGGGCCCCTCTCGTGGAGGATAGAAATCATGCTTTTTCCCTCATTACACATCCCATGCGAGCTTGTAATGATGAAACCTCATCCAAATCACACATTGCAGCTCAATATTCAGTGAGGACAGGGCCTTTTTAAGTGGAAATGTGCAAAAAAGCATCCTCTCGCTCTGAAACGGCTGTTTTGCTCCCCACCACATTAACTGTCAGACTGGCCGAATTAGACCGATTCTACCTCTTTCTTGCCTCTACATGTGAAGAACAGGGTGCTTGTGAGCATATTGTGCAGTTTCAAGCAGGTAGCTGGCTTGGAACGGGGCCGGTGGGGCAGAGCAATCCTAGCGGCTCGCCCGAGCAGTGGAAGCCGGCGAAGGTGCGCGTTCAGCCGGATGAATGGGGCGCTGTCAGGGCCCCTCTCGTGGAGGATAGAAATCATGCTTTTTCCCTCATTACACATCCCATGCGAGCTTGTAATGATGAAACCTCATCCAAATCACACATTGCAGCTCAATATTCAGTGAGGACAGGGCCTTTTTAAGTGGAAATGTGCAAAAAAGCATCCTCTCGCTCTGAAACGGCTGTTTTGCTCTCCACCACATTAACTGTCAGACTGGCCGAATTAGACCGATTCTGCCTCTTTCTTGCCTCTACATGTGAAGAACAGGGTGCTTGTGAGCATATTGTGCAGTTTCAAGCAGGTAGCTGGCTTGGAACGGGGCCGGTGGGGCAGAGCAATCCTAGCGGCTCGCCCGAGCAGTGGAAGCCGGCGAGGGTGCGCGTTCAGCCGGATGAATGGGGCGCTGTCAGGGCCCCTCTCGTGGAGGATAAAAATCATGCTTTTTCCCTCATTACACATCCCATGCGAGCTTGTAATGATAAGACCTCATCCAAATCACACATTGCAGCTCAATATTCAGTGAGGACAGGGCCTTTTTAAGTGGAAATGTGCAAAAAAGCATCCTCTCGCTCTGAAACGGCTGTTTTGCTCTCCACCACATTAACTGTCAGACTGGCCGAATTAGACCGATTCTGCCTCTTTCTTGCCTCTACATGTGAAGAACAGGGTGCTTGTGAGCATATTGTGCAGTTTCAAGCAGGTAGCTGGCTTGGAACGGGGCCGGTGGGGCAGAGCAATCCTAGCGGCTCGCCCGAGCAGTGGAAGCCGGCGAGGGTGCGCGTTCAGCCGGATGAATGGGGCGCTGTCAGGGCCCCTCTCGTGGAGGATAAAAATCATGCTTTTTCCCTCATTACACATCCCATGCGAGCATGTAATGATAAGACCTCATCCAAATCACACATTGCAGCTCAATATTCAGTGAGGACAGGGCCTTTTTAAGTGGAAATGTGCAAAAAAGCATCCTCTCGCTCTGAAACGGCTGTTTTGCTCTCCACCACATTAACTGTCAGACTGGCCGAATTAGACCGATTCTGCCTCTTTCTTGCCTCTACATGTGAAGAACAGGGTGCTTGTGAGCATATTGTGCAGTTTCAAGCAGGTAGCTGGCTTGGAACGGGGCCGGTGGGGCAGAGCAATCCTAGCGGCTCGCCCGAGCAGTGGAAGCCGGCGAGGGTGCGCGTTCAGCCGGATGAATGGGGCGCTGTCAGGGCCCCTCTCGTGGAGGATAAAAATCATGCTTTTTCCCTCATGACACATCCCATGCGAGCTTGTAATGATAAGACCTCATCCAAATCACACATTGCAGCTCAATATTCAGTGAGGACAGGGCCTTTTTAAGTGGAAATGTGCAAAAAAGCATCCTCTCGCTCTGAAACGGCTGTTTTGCTCCCCACCACATTAACTGTCAGACTGGCCGAATTAGACCGATTCTGCCTCTTTCTTGCCTCTACATGTGAAGAACAGGGTGCTTGTGAGCATATTGTTCAGTTTCAAGCAGGTAGCTGGCTTGGAACGGGGCCGGTGGGGCAGAGCAATCCTAGCGGCTCGCCCGAGCAGTGGAAGCCGGCGAGGGTGCGCGTTCAGCCGGATGAATGGGGAGCTGTCAGGGCCCCTCTCGTGGAGGATAGAAATCATGCTTTTTCCCTCATTACACATCCCATGCGAGCTTGTAATGATGAAACCTCATCCAAATCACACATTGCAGCTCAATATTCAGTGAGGACAGGGCCTTTTTAAGTGGAAATGTGCAAAAAAGCATCCTCTCGCTCTGAAACGGCTGTTTTGCTCTCCACCACATTAACTGTCAGACTGGTCGAATTAGACCGATTCTGCCTCTTTCTTGCCTCTACATGTGAAGAACAGGGTGCTTGTGAGCATATTGTGCAGTTTCAAGCAGGTAGCTGGCTTGGAACGGGGCCGGTGGGGCAGAGCAATCCTAGCGGCTCGCCCGAGCAGTGGAAGCCGGCGAAGGTGCGCGTTCAGCCGGATGAATGGGGCGCTGTCAGGGCCCCTCTCGTGGAGGATAGAAATCATGCTTTTTCCCTCATTACACATCCCATGCGAGCTTGTAATGATGAAACCTCATCCAAATCACACATTGCAGCTCAATATTCAGTGAGGACAGGGCCTTTTTAAGTGGAAATGTGCAAAAAAGCATCCTCTCGCTCTGAAACGGCTGTTTTGCTCTCCACCACATTAACTGTCAGACTGGCCGAATTAGACCAATTCTGCCTCTTTCTTGCCTCTACATGTGAAGAACAGGGTGCTTGTGAGCATATTGTGCAGTTTCAAGCAGGTAGCTGGCTTGGAACGGGGCCGGTGGGGCAGAGCAATCCTAGCGGCTCGCCCGAGCAGTGGAAGCCGGCGAGGGTGCGCGTTCAGCCGGATGAATGGGGCGCTGTCAGGGCCCCTCTCGTGGAGGATAAAAATCATGCTTTTTCCCTCATTACACATCCCATGCGAGCTTGTAATGATAAGACCTCATCCAAATCACACATTGCAGCTCAATATTCAGTGAGGACAGGGCCTTTTTAAGTCGAAATGTGCAAAAAAGCATCCTCTCGCTCTGAAACGGCTGTTTTGCTCTCCACCACATTAACTGTCAGACTGGCCGAATTAGACCGATTCTGCCTCTTTCTTGCCTCTACATGTGAAGAACAGGGTGCTTGTGAGCATATTGTGCAGTTTCAAGCAGGTAGCTGGCTTGGAACGGGGCCGGTGGGGCAGAGCAATCCTAGCGCCTCGCCCGAGCAGTGGAAGCCGGCGAGGGTGCGCGTTCAGCCGGATGAATGGGGCGCTGTCAGGGCCCCTCTCGTGGAGGATAAAAATCATGCTTTTTCCCTCATGACACATCCCATGCGAGCTTGTAATGATAAGACCTCATCCAAATCACACATTGCAGCTCAATATTCAGTGAGGACAGGGCCTTTTTAAGTGGAAATGTGCAAAAAAGCATCCTCTCGCTCTGAAACGGCTGTTTTGCTCTCCACCACATTAACTGTCAGACTGGCCGAATTAGACCGATTCTGCCTCTTTCTTGCCTCTACATGTGAAGAACAGGGTGCTTGTGAGCATATTGTTCAGTTTCAAGCAGGTAGCTGGCTTGGAACGGGGCCGGTGGGGCAGAGCAATCCTAGCGGCTCGCCCGAGCAGTGGAAGCCGGCGAGGGTGCGCGTTCAGCCGGATGAATGGGGCGCTGTCAGGGCCCCTCTCGTGGAGGATAGAAATCATGCTTTTTCCCTCATTACACATCCCATGCGAGCTTGTAATGATGAAACCTCATCCAAATCACACATTGCAGCTCAATATTCAGTGAGGACAGGGCCTTTTTAAGTGGAAATGTGCAAAAAAGCATCCTCTTGCTCTGAAACGGCTGTTTTGCTCCCCACCACATTAACTGTCAGACTGGCCGAATTAGACCGATTCTGCCTCTTTCTTGCCTCTACATGTGAAGAACAGGGTGCTTGTGAGCATATTGTTCAGTTTCAAGCAGGTAGCTGGCTTGGAACGGGGCCGGTGGGGCAGAGCAATCCTAGCGGCTCGCCCGAGCAGTGGAAGCCGGCGAGGGTGCGCGTTCAGCCGGATGAATGGGGCGCTGTCAGGGCCCCTCTCGTGGAGGATAGAAATCATGCTTTTTCCCTCATTACACATCCCATGCGAGCTTGTAATGATGAAACCTCATCCAAATCACACATTGCAGCTCAATATTCAGTGAGGACAGGGCCTTTTTAAGTGGAAATGTGCAAAAAAGCATCCTCTCGCTCTGAAACGGCTGTTTTGCTCTCCACCACATTAACTGTCAGACTGGCCGAATTAGACCGATTCTGCCTCTTTCTTGCCTCTACATGTGAAGAACAGGGTGCTTGTGAGCATATTGTGCAGTTTCAAGCAGGTAGCTGGCTTGGAACGGGGCCGGTGGGGCAGAGCAATCCTAGCGGCTCGCCCGAGCAGTGGAAGCCGGCGAAGGTGCGCGTTCAGCCGGATGAATGGGGCGCTGTCAGGGCCCCTCTCGTGGAGGATAGAAATCATGCTTTTTCCCTCATTACACATCCCATGCGAGCTTGTAATGATGAAACCTCATCCAAATCACACATTGCAGCTCAATATTCAGTGAGGACAGGGCCTTTTTAAGTGGAAATGTGCAAAAAAGCATCCTCTCGCTCTGAAACGGCTGTTTTGCTCTCCACCACATTAACTGTCAGACTGGCCGAATTAGACCGATTCTGCCTCTTTCTTGCCTCTACATGTGAAGAACAGGGTGCTTGTGAGCATATTGTGCAGTTTCAAGCAGGTAGCTGGCTTGGAACGGGGCCGGTGGGGCAGAGCAATCCTAGCGGCTCGCCCGAGCAGTGGAAGCCGGCGAGGGTGCGCGTTCAGCCGGATGAATGGGGCGCTGTCAGGGCCCCTCTCGTGGAGGATAAAAATCATGCTTTTTCCCTCATTACACATCCCATGCGAGCTTGTAATGATAAGACCTCATCCAAATCACACATTGCAGCTCAATATTCAGTGAGGACAGGGCCTTTTTAAGTCGAAATGTGCAAAAAAGCATCCTCTCGCTCTGAAACGGCTGTTTTGCTCTCCACCACATTAACTGTCAGACTGGCCGAATTAGACCGATTCTGCCTCTTTCTTGCCTCTACATGTGAAGAACAGGGTGCTTGTGAGCATATTGTGCAGTTTCAAGCAGGTAGCTGGCTTGGAACGGGGCCGGTGGGGCAGAGCAATCCTAGCGGCTCGCCCGAGCAGTGGAAGCCGGCGAGGGTGCGCGTTCAGCCGGATGAATGGGGTGCTGTCAGGGCCCCTCTCGTGGAGGATAAAAATCATGCTTTTTCCCTCATTACACATCCCATGCGAGCATGTAATGATAAGACCTCATCCAAATCACACATTGCAGCTCAATATTCAGTGAGGACAGGGCCTTTTTAAGTCGAAATGTGCAAAAAAGCATCCTCTCGCTCTGAAACGGCTGTTTTGCTCTCCACCACATTAACTGTCAGACTGGCCGAATTAGACCGATTCTGCCTCTTTCTTGCCTCTACATGTGAAGAACAGGGTGCTTGTGAGCATATTGTGCAGTTTCAAGCAGGTAGCTGGCTTGGAACGGGGCCGGTGGGGCAGAGCAATCCTAGCGGCTCGCCCGAGCAGTGGAAGCCGGCGAGGGTGCGCGTTCAGCCGGATGAATGGGGCGCTGTCAGGGCCCCTCTCGTGGAGGATAAAAATCATGCTTTTTCCCTCATGACACATCCCATGCGAGCTTGTAATGATAAGACCTCATCCAAATCACACATTGCAGCTCAATATTCAGTGAGGACAGGGCCTTTTTAAGTGGAAATGTGCAAAAAAGCATCCTCTCGCTCTGAAACGGCTGTTTTGCTCTCCACCACATTAACTGTCAGACTGGCCGAATTAGACCGATTCTGCCTCTTTCTTGCCTCTACATGTGAAGAACAGGGTGCTTGTGAGCATATTGTTCAGTTTCAAGCAGGTAGCTGGCTTGGAACGGGGCCGGTGGGGCAGAGCAATCCTAGCGGCTCGCCCGAGCAGTGGAAGCCGGCGAGGGTGCGCGTTCAGCCGGATGAATGGGGCGCTGTCAGGGCCCCTCTCGTGGAGGATAGAAATCATGCTTTTTCCCTCATTACACATCCCATGCGAGCTTGTAATGATGAAACCTCATCCAAATCACACATTGCAGCTCAATATTCAGTGAGGACAGGGCCTTTTTAAGTGGAAATGTGCAAAAAAGCATCCTCTCGCTCTGAAACGGCTGTTTTGCTCCCCACCACATTAACTGTCAGACTGGCCGAATTAGACCGATTCTGCCTCTTTCTTGCCTCTACATGTGAAGAACAGGGTGCTTGTGAGCATATTGTTCAGTTTCAAGCAGGTAGCTGGCTTGGAACGGGGCCGGTGGGGCAGAGCAATCCTAGCGGCTCGCCCGAGCAGTGGAAGCCGGCGAGGGTGCGCGTTCAGCCGGATGAATGGGGAGCTGTCAGGGCCCGTCTCGTGGAGGATAGAAATCATGCTTTTTCCCTCATTACACATCCCATGCGAGCTTGTAATGATGAAACCTCATCCAAATCACACATTGCAGCTCAATATTCAGTGAGGACAGGGCCTTTTTAAGTGGAAATGTGCAAAAAAGCATCCTCTCGCTCTGAAACGGCTGTTTTGCTCTCCACCACATTAACTGTCAGACTGGCCGAATTAGACCGATTCTGCCTCTTTCTTGCCTCTTCATGTGAAGAACAGGGTGCTTGTGAGCATATTGTGCAGTTTCAAGCAGGTAGCTGGCTTGGAACGGGGCCGGTGGGGCAGAGCAATCCTAGCGGCTCGCCCGAGCAGTGGAAGCCGGCGAAGGTGCGCGTTCAGCCGGATGAATGGGGCGCTGTCAGGGCCCCTCTCGTGGAGGATAGAAATCATGCTTTTTCCCTCATTACACATCCCATGCGAGCTTGTAATGATGAAACCTCATCCAAATCACACATTGCAGCTCAATATTCAGTGAGGACAGGGCCTTTTTAAGTGGAAATGTGCAAAAAAGCATCCTCTCGCTCTGAAACGGCTGTTTTGCTCTCCACCACATTAACTGTCAGACTGGCCGAATTAGACCGATTCTGCCTCTTTCTTGCCTCTACATGTGAAGAACAGGGTGCTTGTGAGCATATTGTGCAGTTTCAAGCAGGTAGCTGGCTTGGAACGGGGCCGGTGGGGCAGAGCAATCCTAGCGGCTCGCCCGAGCAGTGGAAGCCGGCGAGGGTGCGCGTTCAGCCGGATGAATGGGGCGCTGTCAGGGCCCCTCTCGTGGAGGATAAAAATCATGCTTTTTCCCTCATTACACATCCCATGCGAGCTTGTAATGATAAGACCTCATCCAAATCACACATTGCAGCTCAATATTCAGTGAGGACAGGGCCTTTTTAAGTGGAAATGTGCAAAAAAGCATCCTCTCGCTCTGAAACGGCTGTTTTGCTCTCCACCACATTAACTGTCAGACTGGCCGAATTAGACCGATTCTGCCTCTTTCTTGCCTCTACATGTGAAGAACAGGGTGCTTGTGAGCATATTGTGCAGTTTCAAGCAGGTAGCTGGCTTGGAACGGGGCCGGTGGGGCAGAGCAATCCTAGCGGCTCGCCCGAGCAGTGGAAGCCGGCGAGGGTGCGCGTTCAGCCGGATGAATGGGGCGCTGTCAGGGCCCCTCTCGTGGAGGATAAAAATCATGCTTTTTCCCTCATTACACATCCCATGCGAGCTTGTGATGATAAAACCTCATCCAAATCACACATTGCAGCTCAATATTCAGTGAGGACAGGGCCTTTTTAAGTCGAAATGTGCAAAAAAGCATCCTCTCGCTCTGAAACGGCTGTTTTGCTCTCCACCACATTAACTGTCAGACTGGCCGAATTAGACCGATTCTGCCTCTTTCTTGCCTCTACATGTGAAGAACAGGGTGCTTGTGAGCATATTGTGCAGTTTCAAGCAGGTAGCTGGCTTGGAACGGGGCCGGTGGGGCAGAGCAATCCTAGCGGCTCGCCCGAGCAGTGGAAGCCGGCGAGGGTGCGCGTTCAGCCGGATGAATGGGGCGCTGTCAGGGCCCCTCTCGTGGAGGATAAAAATCATGCTTTTTCCCTCATTACACATCCCATGCGAGCATGTAATGATAAGACATCATCCAAATCACACATTGCAGTTCAATATTCAGTGAGGACAGGGCCTTTTTAAGTCGAAATGTGCAAAAAAGCATCCTCTCGCTCTGAAACGGCTGTTTTGCTCTCCACCACATTAACTGTCAGACTGGCCGAATTAGACCGATTCTGCCTCTTTCTTGCCTCTACATGTGAAGAACAGGGTGCTTGTGAGCATATTGTGCAGTTTCAAGCAGGTAGCTGGCTTGGAACGGGGCCGGTGGGGCAGAGCAATCCTAGCGGCTCGCCCGAACAGTGGAAGCCGGCGAGGGTGCGCGTTCAGCCGGATGAATGGGGCGCTGTCAGGGCCCCTCTCGTGGAGGATAAAAATCATGCTTTTTCCCTCATGACACATCCCATGCGAGCTTGTAATGATAAGACCTCATCCAAATCACACATTGCAGCTCAATATTCAGTGAGGACAGGGCCTTTTTAAGTGGAAATGTGCAAAAAAGCATCCTCTCGCTCTGAAACGGCTGTTTTGCTCTCCACCACATTAACTGTCAGACTGGCCGAATTAGACCGATTCTGCCTCTTTCTTGCCTCTACATGTGAAGAACAGGGTGCTTGTGAGCATATTGTTCAGTTTCAAGCAGGTAGCTGGCTTGGAACGGGGCCGGTGGGGCAGAGCAATCCTAGCGGCTCGCCCGAGCAGTGGAAGCCGGCGAGGGTGCGCGTTCAGCCGGATGAATGGGGCGCTGTCAGGGCCCCTCTCGTGGAGGATAGAAATCATGCTTTTTCCCTCATTACACATCCCATGCGAGCTTGTAATGATGAAACCTCATCCAAATCACACATTGCAGCTCAATATTCAGTGAGGACAGGGCCTTTTTAAGTGGAAATGTGCAAAAAAGCATCCTCTCGCTCTGAAACGGCTGTTTTGCTCCCCACCACATTAACTGTCAGACTGGCCGAATTAGACCGATTCTGCCTCTTTCTTGCCTCTACATGTGAAGAACAGGGTGCTTGTGAGCATATTGTTCAGTTTCAAGCAGGTAGCTGGCTTGGAACGGGGCCGGTGGGGCAGAGCAATCCTAGCGGCTCGCCCGAGCAGTGGAAGCCGGCGAGGGTGCGCGTTCAGCCGGATGAATGGGGAGCTGTCAGGGCCCCTCTCGTGGAGGATAGAAATCATGCTTTTTCCCTCATTACACATCCCATGCGAGCTTGTAATGATGAAACCTCATCCAAATCACACATTGCAGCTCAATATTCAGTGAGGACAGGGCCTTTTTAAGTGGAAATGTGCAAAAAAGCATCCTCTCGCTCTGAAACGGCTGTTTTGCTCTCCACCACATTAACTGTCAGACTGGCCGAATTAGACCGATTCTGCCTCTTTCTTGCCTCTACATGTGAAGAACAGGGTGCTTGTGAGCATATTGTGCAGTTTCAAGCAGGTAGCTGGCTTGGAACGGGGCCGGTGGGGCAGAGCAATCCTAGCGGCTGGCCCGAGCAGTGGAAGCCGGCGAGGGTGCGCGTTCAGCCGGATGAATGGGGCGCTGTCAGGGCCCCTCTCGTGGAGGATAAAAATCATGCTTTTTCCCTCATTACACATCCCATGCGAGCTTGTAATGATGAAACCTCATCCAAATCACACATTGCAGCTCAATATTCAGTGAGGACAGGGCCTTTTTAAGTGGAAATGTGCAAAAAAGCATCCTCTCGCTCTGAAACGGCTGTTTTGCTCTCCACCACATTAACTGTCAGACTGGCCGAATTAGACCGATTCTGCCTCTTTCTTGCCTCTACATGTGAAGAACAGGGTGCTTGTGAGCATATTGTGCAGTTTCAAGCAGGTAGCTGGCTTGGAACGGGGCCGGTGGGGCAGAGCAATCCTAGCGGCTCGCCCGAGCAGTGGAAGCCGGCGAGGGTGCGCGTTCAGCCGGATGAATGGGGCGCTGTCAGGGCCCCTCTCGTGGAGGATAAAAATCATGCTTTTTCCCTCATTACACATCCCATGCGAGCTTGTAATGATGAAACCTCATCCAAATCACACATTGCAGCTCAATATTCAGTGAGGACAGGGCCTTTTTAAGTGGAAATGTGCAAAAAAGCATCCTCTCGCTCTGAAACGGCTGTTTTGCTCTCCACCACATTAACTGTCAGACTGGCCGAATTAGACCGATTCTGCCTCTTTCTTGCCTCTTCATGTGAAGAACAGGGTGCTTGTGAGCATATTGTGCAGTTTCAAGCAGGTAGCTGGCTTGGAACGGGGCCGGTGGGGCAGAGCAATCCTAGCGGCTCGCCCGAGCAGTGGAAGCCGGCGAAGGTGCGCGTTCAGCCGGATGAATGGGGCGCTGTCAGGGCCCCTCTCGTGGAGGATAGAAATCATGCTTTTTCCCTCATTACACATCCCATGCGAGCTTGTAATGATGAAACCTCATCCAAATCACACATTGCAGCTCAATATTCAGTGAGGACAGGGCCTTTTTAAGTGGAAATGTGCAAAAAAGCATCCTCTCGCTCTGAAACGGCTGTTTTGCTCTCCACCACATTAACTGTCAGACTGGCCGAATTAGACCGATTCTGCCTCTTTCTTGCCTCTACATGTGAAGAACAGGGTGCTTGTGAGCATATTGTGCAGTTTCAAGCAGGTAGCTGGCTTGGAACGGGGCCGGTGGGGCAGAGCAATCCTAGCGGCTCGCCCGAGCAGTGGAAGCCGGCGAGGGTGCGCGTTCAGCCGGATGAATGGGGCGCTGTCAGGGCCCCTCTCGTGGAGGATAAAAATCATCCTTTTTCCCTCATTACACATCCCATGCGAGCTTGTAATGATGAAACCTCATCCAAATCACACATTGCAGCTCAATATTCAGTGAGGACAGGGCCTTTTTAAGTGGAAATGTGCAAAAAAGCATCCTCTCGCTCTGAAACGGCTGTTTTGCTCTCCACCACATTAACTGTCAGACTGGCCGAATTAGACCGATTCTGCCTCTTTCTTGCCTCTACATGTGAAGAACAGGGTGCTTGTGAGCATATTGTTCAGTTTCAAGCAGGTAGCTGGCTTGGAACGGTGCCGGTGGGGCAGAGCAATCCTAGCGGCTCGCCCGAGCAGTGGAAGCCGGCGAGGGTGCGCGTTCAGCCGGATGAATGGGGCGCTGTCAGGGCCCCTCTCGTGGAGGATAGAAATCATACTTTTTCCCTCATTACACATCCCATGCGAGCTTGTAATGATGAAACCTCATCCAAATCACACATTGCAGCTCAATATTCAGTGAGGACAGGGCCTTTTTAAGTGGAAATGTGCAAAAAAGCATCCTCTCGCTCTGAAACGGCTGTTTTGCTCTCCACCACATTAACTGTCAGACTGGCCGAATTAGACCAATTCTGCCTCTTTCTTGCCTCTACATGTGAAGAACAGGGTGCTTGTGAGCATATTGTGCAGTTTCAAGCAGGTAGCTGGCTTGGAACGGGGCCGGTGGGGCAGAGCAATCCTAGCGGCTCGCCCGAGCAGTGGAAGCCGGCGAAGGTGCGCTTTCAGCCGGATGAATGGGGCGCTGTCAGGGCCCCTCTCGTGGAGGATAAAAATCATGCTTTTTCCCTCATTACACATCCCATGCGAGCTTGTAATGATGAAACCTCATCCAAATCACACATTGCAGCTCAATATTCAGTGAGGACAGGGCCTTTTTAAGTCGAAATGTGCAAAAAAGCATCCTCTCGCTCTGAAACGGCTGTTTTGCTCTCCACCACATTAACTGTCAGACTGGCCGAATTAGACCGATTCTGCCTCTTTCTTGCCTCTACATGTGAAGAACAGGGTGCTTGTGAGCATATTGTGCAGTTTCAAGCAGGTAGCTGGCTTGGAACGGGGCCGGTGGGGCAGAGCAATCCTAGCGGCTCGCCCGAGCAGTGGAAGCCGGCGAGGGTGCGCGTTCAGCCGGATGAATGGGGCGCTGTCAGGGCCCCTCTCGTGGAGGATGAAAATCATGCTTTTTCCCTCATTACACATCCCATGCGAGCTTGTAATGATAAAACCTCATCCAAATCACACATTGCAGCTCAATATTCAGTGAGGACAGGGCCTTTTTAAGTCGAAATGTGCAAAAAAGCATCCTCTCGCTCTGAAACGGCTGTTTTGCTCTCCACCACATTAACTGTCAGACTGGCCGAATTAGACCGATTCCGCCTCTTTCTTGCCTCTACATGTGAAGAACAGGGTGCTTGTGAGCATATTGTGCAGTTTCAAGCAGGTAGCTGGCTTGGAACGGGGCCGGTGGGGCAGAGCAATCCTAGCGGCTCGCCCGAGCAGTGGAAGCCGGCGAGGGTGCGCGTTCAGCCGGATGAATGGGGCGCTGTCAGGGCCCCTCTCGTGGAGGATAAAAATCATGCTTTTTCCCTCATGACACATCCCATGCGAGCTTGTAATGATAAGACCTCATCCAAATCACACATTGCAGCTCAATATTCAGTGAGGACAGGGCCTTTTTAAGTCGAAATGTGCAAAAAAGCATCCTCTCGCTCTGAAACGGCTGTTTTGCTCTCCACCACATTAACTGTCAGACTGGCCGAATTAGACCGATTCTGCCTCTTTCTTGCCTCTACATGTGAAGAACAGGGTGCTTGTGAGCATATTGTTCAGTTTCAAGCAGGTAGCTGGCTTGGAACGGGGCCGGTGGGGCAGAGCAATCCTAGCGGCTCGCCCGAGCAGTGGAAGCCGGCGAGGGTGCGCGTTCAGCCGGATGAATGGGGCGCTGTCAGGGCCCCTCTCGTGGAGAATAGAAATCATGCTTTTTCCCTCATTACACATCCCATGCGAGCTTGTAATGATGAAACCTCATCCAAATCACACATTGCAGCTCAATATTCAGTGAGGACAGGGCCTTTTTAAGTCGAAATGTGCAAAAAAGCATCCTCTCGCTCTGAAACGGCTGTTTTGCTCTCCACCACATTAACTGTCAGACTGTCCGAATTAGACCGATTCTGCCTCTTTCTTGCCTCTACATGTGAAGAACAGGGTGCTTGTGAGCATATTGTGCAGTTTCAAGCAGGTAGCTGGCTTGGAACGGGCCGGTGGGGCAGAGCAATCCTAGCGGCTCGCCCGAGCAGTGGAAGCCGGCGAGGGTGCGCGTTCAGCCGGATGAATGGGGCGCTGTCAGGGCCCCTCTCGTGGAGGATAAAAATCATGCTTTTTCCCTCATTACACATCCCATGCGAGCTTGTAATGATGAAACCTCATCCAAATCACACATTGCAGCTCAATATTCAGTGAGGACAGGGCCTTTTTAAGTGGAAATGTGCAAAAAAGCATCCTCTCGCTCTGAAACGGCTGTTTTGCTCTCCACCACATTAACTGTCAGACTGGCCGAATTAGACCGATTCTGCCTCTTTCTTGCCTCTACATGTGAAGAACAGGGTGCTTGTGAGCATATTGTGCAGTTTCAAGCAGGTAGCTGGCTTGGAACGGGGCCGGTGGGGCAGAGCAATCCTAGCGGCTCGCCCGAGCAGTGGAAGCCGGCGAGGGTGCGCGTTCAGCCGGATGAATGGGGCGCTGTCAGGGCCCCTCTCGTGGAGGATAAAAATCATGCTTTTTCGGTCATTACACATCCCATGCGAGCTTGTAATGATAAGACCTCATCCAAATCACACATTGCAGCTCAATATTCAGTGAGGACAGGGCCTTTTTAAGTCGAAATGTGCAAAAAAGCATCCTCTCGCTCTGAAACGGCTGTTTTGCTCTCCACCACATTTAACTGTCGGACTGGCCGAATTAGACCGATTCTGCCTCTTTCTTGCCTCTACATGTGAAGAACAGGGTGCTTGTGAGCATATTGTGCAGTTTCAAGCAGGTAGCTGGCTTGGAACGGGGCCGGTGGGGCAGAGCAATCCTAGTGGCTCGCCCGAGCAGTGGAAGCCGGCGATGGTGCGCGTTCAGCCGGATGAATGGGGCGCTGTCAGGGCCGCTCTCGTGGAGGATAAAAATCATGCTTTTTCCCTCATTACACATCCCATGCGAGCTTGTAATGATAAGACCTCATCCAAATCACACATTGCAGCTCAATATTCAGTGAGGACAGGGCCTTTTTAAGTCGAAATGTGTAAAAAAGCATCCTCTCGCTCTGAAACGGCTGTTTTGCTCTCCACCACATTTAACTGTCAGACTGGCCGAATTAGACCGATTCTGCCTCTTTCTTGCCTCTACATGTGAAGAACAGGGTGCTTGTGAGCATATTGTGCAGTTTCAAGCAGGTAGCTGGCTTGGAACGGGGCCGGTGGGGCAGAGCAATCCTAGCGGCTCGCCCGAGCAGTGGAAGCCGGCGAGGGTGCGCGTTCAGCCGGATGAATGGGGCGCTGTCAGGGCCCCTCTCGTGGAGGATAAAAATCATGCTTTTTCCCTCATTACACATCCCATGCGAGCTTGTAATGATGAAACCTCATCCAAATCACACATTGCAGCTCAATATTCAGTGAGGACAGGGCCTTTTTAAGTCGAAATGTGCAAAAAAGCATCCTCTCGCTCTGAAACGGCTGTTTTGCTCTCCACCACATTAACTGTCAGACTGTCCGAATTAGACCGATTCTGCCTCTTTCTTGCCTCTACATGTGAAGAACAGGGTGCTTGTGAGCATATTGTGCAGTTTCAAGCAGGTAGCTGGCTTGGAACGGGCCGGTGGGGCAGAGCAATCCTAGCGGCTCGCCCGAGCAGTGGAAGCCGGCGAGGGTGCGCGTTCAGCCGGATGAATGGGGCGCTGTCAGGGCCCCTCTCGTGGAGGATAAAAATCATGCTTTTTCCCTCATTACACATCCCATGCGAGCTTGTAATGATGAAACCTCATCCAAATCACACATTGCAGCTCAATATTCAGTGAGGACAGGGCCTTTTTAAGTGGAAATGTGCAAAAAAGCATCCTCTCGCTCTGAAACGGCTGTTTTGCTCTCCACCACATTAACTGTCAGACTGGCCGAATTAGACCGATTCTGCCTCTTTCTTGCCTCTACATGTGAAGAACAGGGTGCTTGTGAGCATATTGTGCAGTTTCAAGCAGGTAGCTGGCTTGGAACGGGGCCGGTGGGGCAGAGCAATCCTAGCGGCTCGCCCGAGCAGTGGAAGCCGGCGAGGGTGCGCGTTCAGCCGGATGAATGGGGCGCTGTCAGGGCCCCTCTCGTGGAGGATAAAAATCATGCTTTTTCCCTCATTACACATCCCATGCGAACTTGTAATGATAAGACCTCATCCAAATCACACATTGCAGCTCAATATTCAGTGAGGACAGGGCCTTTTTAAGTCGAAATGTGCAAAAAAGCATCCTCTCGCTCTGAAACGGCTGTTTTGCTCTCCACCATATTTAACTGTCAGACTGGCCGAATTAGACCGATTCTGCCTCTTTCTTGCCTCTACATGTGAAGAACAGGGTGCTTGTGAGCATATTGTGCAGTTTCAAGCAGGTAGCTGGCTTGGAACGGGGCCGGTGGGGCAGAGCAATCCTAGCGGCTCGCCCGAGCAGTGGAAGCCGGCGAGGGTGCGCGTTCAGCCGGATGAATGGGGCGCTGTCAGGGCCCCTCTCGTGGAGGATAAAAATCATGCTTTTTCCCTCATTACACATCCCATGCGAGCTTGTAATGATAAGACCTCATCCAAATCACACATTGCAGCTCAATATTCAGTGAGGACAGGGCCTTTTTAAGTCGAAATGTGCAAAAAAGCATCCTCTCGCTCTGAAACGGCTGTTTTGCTCTCCACCACATTTAACTGTCAGACTGGCCGAATTAGACCGATTCTGCCTCTTTCTTGCCTCTACATGTGAAGAACAGGGTGCTTGTGAGCATATTGTGCAGTTTCAAGCAGGTAGCTGGCTTGGAACGGGCCGGTGGGGCAGAGCAATCCTAGCGGCTCGCCCGAGCAGTGGAAGCCGGCGAGGGTGCGCGTTCAGCCGGATGAATGGGGCGCTGTCAGGGCCCCTCTCGTGGAGGATAAAAATCATGCTTTTTCCCTCATTACACATCCCATGCGAGCTTGTAATGATGAAACCTCATCCAAATCACACATTGCAGCTCAATATTCAGTGAGGACAGGGCCTTTTTAAGTGGAAATGTGCAAAAAAGCATCCTCTCGCTCTGAAACGGCTGTTTTGCTCTCCACCACATTAACTGTCAGACTGGCCGAATTAGACCGATTCTGCCTCTTTCTTGCCTCTACATGTGAAGAACAGGGTGCTTGTGAGCATATTGTGCAGTTTCAAGCAGGTAGCTGGCTTGGAACGGGGCCGGTGGGGCAGAGCAATCCTAGCGGCTCGCCCGAGCAGTGGAAGCCGGCGAGGGTGCGCGTTCAGCCGGATGAATGGGGCGCTGTCAGGGCCCCTCTCGTGGAGGATAAAAATCATGCTTTTTCCCTCATTACACATCCCATGCGAACTTGTAATGATAAGACCTCATCCAAATCACACATTGCAGCTCAATATTCAGTGAGGACAGGGCCTTTTTAAGTCGAAATGTGCAAAAAAGCATCCTCTCGCTCTGAAACGGCTGTTTTGCTCTCCACCATATTTAACTGTCAGACTGGCCGAATTAGACCGATTCTGCCTCTTTCTTGCCTCTACATGTGAAGAACAGGGTGCTTGTGAGCATATTGTGCAGTTTCAAGCAGGTAGCTGGCTTGGAACGGGGCCGGTGGGGCAGAGCAATCCTAGCGGCTCGCCCGAGCAGTGGAAGCCGGCGAGGGTGCGCGTTCAGCCGGATGAATGGGGCGCTGTCAGGGCCCCTCTCGTGGAGGATAAAAATCATGCTTTTTCCCTCATTACACATCCCATGCGAGCTTGTAATGATAAGACCTCATCCAAATCACACATTGCAGCTCAATATTCAGTGAGGACAGGGCCTTTTTAAGTCGAAATGTGCAAAAAAGCATCCTCTCGCTCTGAAACGGCTGTTTTGCTCTCCACCACATTTAACTGTCAGACTGGCCGAATTAGACCGATTCTGCCTCTTTCTTGCCTCTACATGTGAAGAACAGGGTGCTTGTGAGCATATTGTGCAGTTTCAAGCAGGTAGCTGGCTTGGAACGGGGCCGGTGGGGCAGAGCAATCCTAGCGGCTCGCCCGAGCAGTGGAAGCCGGCGAGGGTGCGCGTTCAGCCGGATGAATGGGGCGCTGTCAGGGCCCCTCTCGTGGAGGATAAAAATCATGCTTTTTCCCTCATTACACATCCCATGCGAGCTTGTAATGATAAGACCTCATCCATATCACACATTGCAGCTCAATATTCAGTGAGGACAGGGCCTTTTTAAGTCGAAATGTGCAAAAAAGCATCCTCTCGCTCTGAAACGGCTGTTTTGCTCTCCACCACATTTAACTGTCAGACTGGCCGAATTAGACCGATTCTGCCTCTTTCTTGCCTCTACATGTGAAGAACAGGGTGCTTGTGAGCATATTGTGCAGTTTCAAGCAGGTAGCTGGCTTGGAACGGGGCCGGTGGGGCAGAGCAATCCTAGCGGCTCGCCCGAGCAGTGGAAGCCGGCGAGTGTGCGCGTTCAGCCGGATGAATGGGGCGCTGTCAGGGCCACTCTCGTGGAGGATAAAAATCATGCTTTTTCCCTCATTACACATCCCATGCGAGCTTGTAATGATAAGACCTCATCCAAATCACACATTGCAGCTCAATATTCAGTGAGGACAGGGCCTTTTTAAGTCGAAATGTGCAAAAAAGCATCCTCTCGCTCTGAAACGGCTGTTTTGCTCTCCACCACATTTAACTGTCAGACTGGCCGAATTAGACCGATTCTGCCTCTTTCTTGCCTCTACATGTGAAGAACAGGGTGCTTGTGAGCATATTGTGCAGTTTCAAGCAGGTAGCTGGCTTGGAACGGGGCCGGTGGGGCAGAGCAATCCTAGCGTCTCGCCCGAGCAGTGGAAGCCGGCGAGGGTGCGCGTTCAGCCGGATGAATGGGGCGCTGTCAGGGCCCCTCTCGTGGAGGATAAAAATCATGCTTTTTCCCTCATTACACATCCCATGCGAGCTTGTAATGATAAGACCTCATCCAAATCACACATTGCAGCTCAATATTCAGTGAGGACAGGGCCTTTTTAAGTGGAAATGTGCAAAAAAGCATCCTCTCGCTCTGAAACGGCTGTTTTGCTCTCCACCACATTTAACTGTCAGACTGGCCGAATTAGACCGATTCTGCCTCTTTCTTGCCTCTACATGTGAAGAACAGGGTGCTTGTGAGCATATTGTGCAGTTTCAAGCAGGTAGCTGGCTTGGAACGGGGCCGGTGGGGCAGAGCAATCCTAGTGGCTCGCCCGAGCAGTGGAAGCCGGCGAGGGTGCGCGTTCAGCCGGATGAATGGGGCGCTGTCAGGGCCGCTCTCGTGGAGGATAAAAATCATGCTTTTTCCCTCATTACACATCCCATGCGAGCTTGTAATGATAAGACCTCATCCAAATCACACATTGCAGCTCAATATTCAGTGAGGACAGGGCCTTTTTAAGTCGAAATGTGTAAAAAAGCATCCTCTCGCTCTGAAACGGCTGTTTTGCTCTCCACCACATTTAACTGTCAGACTGGCCGAATTAGACCGATTCTGCCTCTTTCTTGCCTCTACATGTGAAGAACAGGGTGCTTGTGAGCATATTGTGCAGTTTCAAGCAGGTAGCTGGCTTGGAACGGGGCCGGTGGGGCAGAGCAATCCTAGCGGCTCGCCCGAGCAGTGGAAGCCGGCGAGGGTGCGCGTTCAGCCGGATGAATGGGGCGCTGTCAGGGCCCCTCTCGTGGAGGATAAAAATCATGCTTTTTCCCTCATTACACATCCCATGCGAGCTTGTAATGATAAGACCTCATCCATATCACACATTGCAGCTCAATATTCAGTGAGGACAGGGCCTTTTTAAGTGGAAATGTGCAAAAAAGCATCCTCTCGCTCTGAAACGGCTGTTTTGCTCTCCACCACATTTAACTGTCAGACTGGCCGAATTAGACCGATTCTGCCTCTTTCTTGCCTCTACATGTGAAGAACAGGGTGCTTGTGAGCATATTGTGCAGTTTCAAGCAGGTAGCTGGCTTGGAACGGGGCCGGTGGGGCAGAGCAATCCTAGCGGCTCGCCCGAGCAGTGGAAGCCGGCGAGGGTGCGCGTTCAGCCGGATGAATGGGGCGCTGTCAGGGCCCCTCTCGTGGAGGATAAAAATCATGCTTTTTCCCTCATTACACATCCCATGCGAGCTTGTAATGATAAGACCTCATCCAAATCACACATTGCAGCTCAATATTCAGTGAGGACAGGGCCTTTTTAAGTCGAAATGTGCAAAAAAGCATCCTCTCGCTCTGAAACGGCTGTTTTGCTCTCCACCACATTAACTGTCAGACTGGCCGAATTAGACCGATTCTGCCTCTTTCTTGCCTCTACATGTGAAGAACAGGGTGCGTGTGAGCATATTGTGCAGTTTCAAGCAGGTAGCTGGCTTGGAACGGGGCCGGTGGGGCAGAGCAATCCTAGCGGCTCGCCCGAGCAGTGGAAGCCGGCGAGGGTGCGCGTTCAGCCGGATGAATGGGGCGCTGTCAGGGCCCCTCTCGTGGAGGATAAAAATCATGCTTTTTCCCTCATTACACATCCCATGCGAGCTTGTAATGATAAGACCTCATCCAAATCACACATTGCAGCTCAATATTCAGTGAGGACAGGGCCTTTTTAAGTCGAAATGTGCAAAAAAGCATCCTCTCGCTCTGAAACGGCTGTTTTGCTCTCCACCACATTAACTGTCAGACTGGCCGAATTAGACCGATTCTGCCTCTTTCTTGCCTCTACATGTGAAGAACAGGGTGCTTGTGAGCATATTGTGCAGTTTCAAGCAGGTAGCTGGCTTGGAACGGGGCCGGTGGGGCAGAGCAATCCTAGCGGCTCGCCCGAGCAGTGGAAGCCGGCGAGGGTGCGCGTTCAGCCGGATGAATGGGGCGCTGTCAGGGCCCCTCTCGTGGAGGATAAAAATCATGCTTTTTCCCTCATTACACATCCCATGCGAGCTTGTAATGATAAGACCTCATCCATATCACACATTGCAGCTCAATATTCAGTGAGGACAGGGCCTTTTTAAGTCGAAATGTGCAAAAAAGCATCCTCTCGCTCTGAAACGGCTGTTTTGCTCTCCACCACATTTAACTGTCAGACTGGCCGAATTAGACCGATTCTGCCTCTTTCTTGCCTCTACATGTGAAGAACAGGGTGCTTGTGAGCATATTGTGCAGTTTCAAGCAGGTAGCTGGCTTGGAACGGGGCCGGTGGGGCAGAGCAATCCTAGCGGCTCGCCCGAGCAGTGGAAGCCGGCGAGGGTGCGCGTTCAGCCGGATGAATGGGGCGCTGTCAGGGCCCCTCTAGTGGAGGATAAAAATCATGCTTTTTCCCTCATTACACATCCCATGCGAGCTTGTAATGATAAGACCTCATCCAAATCACACATTGCAGCTCAATATTCAGTGAGGACAGGGCCTTTTTAAGTCGAAATGTGCAAAAAAGCATCCTCTCGCTCTGAAACGGCTGTTTTGCTCTCCACCACATTAACTGTCAGACTGGCCGAATTAGACCGATTCTGCCTCTTTCTTGCCTCTACATGTGAAGAACAGGGTGCTTGTGAGCATATTGTGCAGTTTCAAGCAGGTAGCTGGCTTGGAACGGGGCCGGTGGGGCAGAGCAATCCTAGCGGCTCGCCCGAGCAGTGGAAGCCGGCGAGGGTGCGCGTTCAGCCGGATGAATGGGGCGCTGTCAGGGCCCCTCTCGTGGAGGATAAAAATCATGCTTTTTCCCTCATTACACATCCCATGCGAGCTTGTAATGATAAGACCTCATCCAAATCACACATTGCAGCTCAATATTCAGTGAGGACAGGGCCTTTTTAAGTCGAAATGTGCAAAAAAGCATCCTCTCGCTCTGAAACGGCTGTTTTGCTCTCCACCACATTAACTGTCAGACTGGCCGAATTAGACCGATTCTGCCTCTTTCTTGCCTCTACATGTGAAGAACAGGGTGCTTGTGAGCATATTGTGCAGTTTCAAGCAGGTAGCTGGCTTGGAACGGGGCCGGTGGGGCAGAGCAATCCTAGCGGCTCGCCCGAGCAGTGGAAGCCGGCGAGGGTGCGCGTTCAGCCGGATGAATGGGGCGCTGTCAGGGCCCCTCTCGTGGAGGATAAAAATCATGCTTTTTCCCTCATTACACATCCCATGCGAGCTTGTAATGATAAGACCTCATCCAAATCACACATTGCAGCTCAATATTCAGTGAGGACAGGGCCTTTTTAAGTCGAAATGTGCAAAAAAGCATCCTCTCGCTCTGAAACGGCTGTTTTGCTCTCCACCACATTTAACTGTCAGACTGGCCGAATTAGACCGATTCTGCCTCTTTCTTGCCTCTACATGTGAAGAACAGGGTGCTTGTGAGCATATTGTGCAGTTTCAAGCAGGTAGCTGGCTTGGAACGGGGCCGGTGGGGCAGAGCAATCCTAGCGGCTCGCCCGAGCAGTGGAAGCCGGCGAGGGTGCGCGTTCAGCCGGATGAATGGGGCGCTGTCAGGGCCCCTCTCGTGGAGGATAAAAATCATGCTTTTTCCCTCATTACACATCCCATGCGAGCTTGTAATGATAAGACCTCATCCAAATCACACATTGCAGCTCAATATTCAGTGAGGACAGGGCCTTTTTAAGTCGAAATGTGCAAAAAAGCATCCTCTCGCTCTGAAACGGCTGTTTTGCTCTCCACCACATTTAACTGTCAGACTGGCCGAATTAGACCGATTCTGCCTCTTTCTTGCCTCTACATGTGAAGAACAGGGTGCTTGTGAGCATATTGTGCAGTTTCAAGCAGGTAGCTGGCTTGGAACGGGGCCGGTGGGGCAGAGCAATCCTAGCGGCTCGCCCGAGCAGTGGAAGCCGGCGAGGGTGCGCGTTCAGCCGGATGAATGGGGCGCTGTCAGGGCCCCTCTCGTGGAGGATAAAAATCATGCTTTTTCCCTCATTACACATCCCATGCGAGCTTGTAATGATAAGACCTCATCCAAATCACACATTGCAGCTCAATATTCAGTGAGGACAGGGCCTTTTTAAGTGGAAATGTGCAAAAAAGCATCCTCTCGCTCTGAAACGGCTGTTTTGCTCTCCACCACATTAACTGTCAGACTGGCCGAATTAGACCGATTCTGCCTCTTTCTTGCCTCTACATGTGAAGAACAGGGTGCTTGTGAGCATATTGTGCAGTTTCAAGCAGGTAGCTGGCTTGGAACGGGGCCGGTGGGGCAGAGCAATCCTAGCGGCTCGCCCGAGCAGTGGAAGCCGGCGAGGGTGCGCGTTCAGCCGGATGAATGGGGCGCTGTCAGGGCCCCTCTCGTGGAGGATAAAAATCATGCTTTTTCCCTCATTACACATCCCATGCGAGCTTGTAATGATAAGACCTCATCCAAATCACACATTGCAGCTCAATATTCAGTGAGGACAGGGCCTTTTTAAGTCGAAATGTGCAAAAAAGCATCCTCTCGCTCTGAAACGGCTGTTTTGCTCTCCACCACATTTAACTGTCAGACTGGCCGAATTAGACCGATTCTGCCTCTTTCTTGCCTCTACATGTGAAGAACAGGGTGCTTGTGAGCATATTGTGCAGTTTCAAGCAGGTAGCTGGCTTGGAACGGGGCCGGTGGGGCAGAGCAATCCTAGCGGCTCGCCCGAGCAGTGGAAGCCGGCGAGGGTGCGCGTTCAGCCGGATGAATGGGGCGCTGTCAGGGCCCCTCTCGTGGAGGATAAAAATCATGCTTTTTCCCTCATTACACATCCCATGCGAGCTTGTAATGATAAGACCTCATCCATATCACACATTGCAGCTCAATATTCAGTGAGGACAGGGCCTTTTTAAGTCGAAATGTGCAAAAAAGCATCCTCTCGCTCTGAAACGGCTGTTTTGCTCTCCACCACATTTAACTGTCAGACTGGCCGAATTAGACCGATTCTGCCTCTTTCTTGCCTCTACATGTGAAGAACAGGGTGCTTGTGAGCATATTGTGCAGTTTCAAGCAGGTAGCTGGCTTGGAACGGGGCCGGTGGGGCAGAGCAATCCTAGCGGCTCGCCCGAGCAGTGGAAGCCGGCGAGGGTGCGCGTTCAGCCGGATGAATGGGGCGCTGTCAGGGCCCCTCTCGTGGAGGATAAAAATCATGCTTTTTCCCTCATTACACATCCCATGCGAGCTTGTAATGATAAGACCTCATCCAAATCACACATTGCAGCTCAATATTCAGTGAGAACAGGGCCTTTTTAAGTCGAAATGTGCAAAAAAGCATCCTCTCGCTCTGAAACGGCTGTTTTGCTCTCCACCACATTTAACTGTCAGACTGGCCGAATTAGACCGATTCTGCCTCTTTCTTGCCTCTACATGTGAAGAACAGGGTGCTTGTGAGCATATTGTGCAGTTTCAAGCAGGTAGCTGGCTTGGAACGGGGCCGGTGGGGCAGAGCAATCCTAGCGGCTCGCCCGAGCAGTGGAAGCCGGCGAGGGTGCGCGTTCAGCCGGATGAATGGGGCGCTGTCAGGGCCCCTCTCGTGGAGGATAAAAATCATGCTTTTTCCCTCATTACACATCCCATGCGAGCTTGTAATGATAAGACCTCATCCAAATCACACATTGCAGCTCAATATTCAGTGAGGACAGGGCCTTTTTAAGTCGAAATGTGCAAAAAAGCATCCTCTCGCTCTGAAACGGCTGTTTTGCTCTCCACCACATTTAACTGTCAGACTGGCCGAATTAGACCGATTCTGCCTCTTTCTTGCCTCTACATGTGAAGAACAGGGTGCTTGTGAGCATATTGTGCAGTTTCAAGCAGGTAGCTGGCTTGGAACGGGGCCGGTGGGGCAGAGCAATCCTAGCGGCTCGCCCGAGCAGTGGAAGCCGGCGAGGGTGCGCGTTCAGCCGGATGAATGGGGCGCTGTCAGGGCCCCTCTCGTGGAGGATAAAAATCATGCTTTTTCCCTCATTACACATCCCATGCGAGCTTGTAATGATAAGACCTCATCCAAATCACACATTGCAGCTCAATATTCAGTGAGGACAGGGCCTTTTTAAGTCGAAATGTGCAAAAAAGCATCCTCTCGCTCTGAAACGGCTGTTTTGCTCTCCACCACATTTAACTGTCAGACTGGCCGAATTAGACCGATTCTGCCTCTTTCTTGCCTCTACATGTGAAGAACAGGGTGCGTGTGAGCATATTGTGCAGTTTCAAGCAGGTAGCTGGCTTGGAACGGGGCCGGTGGGGCAGAGCAATCCTAGCGGCTCGCCCGAGCAGTGGAAGCCGGCGAGGGTGCGCGTTCAGCCGGATGAATGGGGCGCTGTCAGGGCCCCTCTCGTGGAGGATAGAAATCATGCTTTTTCCCTCATGACACATCCCATGCGAGCTTGTAATGATAAGACCTCATCCAAATCACACATTGCAGCTCAATATTCAGTGAGGACAGGGCCTTTTTAATTGGAAATGTGCAAAAAAGCATCCTCTCGCTCTGAAACGGCTGTTTTGCTCTCCACCACATTAACTGTCAGACTGGCCGAATTAGACCGATTCTGCCTCTTTCTTGCCTCTACATGTGAAGAACAGGGTGCTTGTGAGCATATTGTTCAGTTTCAAGCAGGTAGCTGGCTTGGAACGGGGCCGGTGGGGCAGAGCAATCCTAGCGGCTCGCCCGAGCAGTGGAAGCCGGCGAGGGTGCGCGTTCAGCCGGATGAATGGGGCGCTGTCAGGGCCCCTCTCGTGGAGGATAGAAATCATGCTTTTTCCCTCATTACACATCCCATGCGAGCTTGTAATGATGAAACCTCATCCAAATCACACATTGCAGCTCAATATTCAGTGAGGACAGGGCCTTTTTAAGTCGAAATGTGCAAAAAAGCATCCTCTCGCTCTGAAACGGCTGTTTTGCTCTCCACCACATTAACTGTCAGACTGGCCGAATTAGACCGATTCTGCCTCTTTCTTGCCTCTACATGTGAAGAACAGGGTGCTTGTGAGCATATTGTGCAGTTTCAAGCAGGTAGCTGGCTTGGAACGGGGCCGGTGGGGCAGAGCAATCCTAGCGGCTCGCCCGAGCAGTGGAAGCCGGCGAGGGTGCGCGTTCAGCCGGATGAATGGGGCGCTGTCAGGGCCCCTCTAGTGGAGGATAAAAATCATGCTTTTTCCCTCATTACACATCCCATGCGAGCTTGTAATGATAAGACCTCATCCAAATCACACATTGCAGCTCAATATTCAGTGAGGACAGGGCCTTTTTAAGTCGAAATGTGCAAAAAAGCATCCTCTCGCTCTGAAACGGCTGTTTTGCTCTCCACCACATTAACTGTCAGACTGGCCGAATTAGACCGATTCTGCCTCTTTCTTGCCTCTACATGTGAAGAACAGGGTGCTTGTGAGCATATTGTGCAGTTTCAAGCAGGTAGCTGGCTTGGAACGGGGCCGGTGGGGCAGAGCAATCCTAGCGGCTCGCCCGAGCAGTGGAAGCCGGCGAGGGTGCGCGTTCAGCCGGATGAATGGGGCGCTGTCAGGGCCCCTCTCGTGGAGGATAGAAATCATGCTTTTTCCCTCATGACACATCCCATGCGAGCTTGTAATGATAAGACCTCATCCAAATCACACATTGCAGCTCAATATTCAGTGAGGACAGGGCCTTTTTATTTGGAAATGTGCAAAAAAGCATCCTCTCGCTCTGAAACGGCTGTTTTGCTCTCCACCACATTAACTGTCAGACTGGCCGAATTAGACCGATTCTGCCTCTTTCTTGCCTCTACATGTGAAGAACAGGGTGCTTGTGAGCATATTGTGCAGTTTCAAGCAGGTAGCTGGCTTGGAACGGGGCCGGTGGGGCAGAGCAATCCTAGCGGCTCGCCCGAGCAGTGGAAGCCGGCGAGGGTGCGCGTTCAGCCGGATGAATGGGGCGCTGTCAGGGCCCCTCTCGTGGAGGATAGAAATCATGCTTTTTCCCTCATGACACATCCCATGCGAGCTTGTAATGATAAGACCTCATCCAAATCACACATTGCAGCTCAATATTCAGTGAGGACAGGGCCTTTTTAAGTGGAAATGTGCAAAAAAGCATCCTCTCGCTCTGAAACGGCTGTTTTGCTCTCCACCACATTAACTGTCAGACTGGCCGAATTAGACCGATTCTGCCTCTTTCTTGCCTCTACATGTGAAGAACAGGGTGCTTGTGAGCATATTGTTCAGTTTCAAGCAGGTAGCTGGCTTGGAACGGGGCCGGTGGGGCAGAGCAATCCTAGCGGCTCGCCCGAGCAGTGGAAGCCGGCGAGGGTGCGCGTTCAGCCGGATGAATGGGGCGCTGTCAGGGCCCCTCTCGTGGAGGATAGAAATCATGCTTTTTCCCTCATTACACATCCCATGCGAGCTTGTAATGATGAAACCTCATCCAAATCACACATTGCAGCTCAATATTCAGTGAGGACAGGGCCTTTTTAAGTCGAAATGTGCAAAAAAGCATCCTCTCGCTCTGAAACGGCTGTTTTGCTCTCCACCACATTAACTGTCAGACTGGCCGAATTAGACCGATTCTGCCTCTTTCTTGCCTCTACATGCGAAGAACAGGGTGCTTGTGAGCATATTGTGCAGTTTCAAGCAGGTAGCTGGCTTGGAACGGGGCCGGTGGGGCAGAGCAATCCTAGCGGCTCGCCCGAGCAGTGGAAGCCGGCGAAGGTGCGCGTTCAGCCGGATGAATGGGGCGCTGTCAGGGCCCCTCTCGTGGAGGATAAAAATCATGCTTTTTCCCTCATTACACATCCCATGCGAGCTTGTAATGATAAGACCTCATCCAAATCACACATTGCAGCTCAATATTCAGTGAGGACAGGGCCTTTTTAAGTCGAAATGTGCAAAAAAGCATCCTCTCGCTCTGAAACGGCTGTTTTGCTCTCCACCACATTAACTGTCAGACTGGCCGAATTAGACCGATTCTGCCTCTTTCTTGCCTCTACATGTGAAGAACAGGGTGCTTGTGAACATATTGTGCAGTTTCAAGCAGGTAGCTGGCTTGGAACGGGGCCGGTGGGGCAGAGCAATCCTAGCGTCTCGCCCGAGCAGTGGAAGCCGGCGAGGGTGCGCGTTCAGCCGGATGAATGGGGCGCTGTCAGGGCCCCTCTCGTGGAGGATAGAAATCATGCTTTTTCCCTCATGACACATCCCATGCGAGCTTGTAATGATAAGACCTCATCCAAATCACACATTGCAGCTCAATATTCAGTGAGGACAGGGCCTTTTTAATTGGAAATGTGCAAAAAAGCATCCTCTCGCTCTGAAACGGCTGTTTTGCTCTCCACCACATTAACTGTCAGACTGGCCGAATTAGACCGATTCTGCCTCTTTCTTGCCTCTACATGTGAAGAACAGGGTGCTTGTGAGCATATTGTTCAGTTTCAAGCAGGTAGCTGGCTTGGAACGGGGCCGGTGGGGCAGAGCAATCCTAGCGGCTCGCCCGAGCAGTGGAAGCCGGCGAGGGTGCGCGTTCAGCCGGATGAATGGGGCGCTGTCAGGGCCCCTCTCGTGGAGGATAGAAATCATGCTTTTTCCCTCATTACACATCCCATGCGAGCTTGTAATGATGAAACCTCATCCAAATCACACATTGCAGCTCAATATTCAGTGAGGACAGGGCCTTTTTAAGTGGAAATGTGCAAAAAAGCATCCTCTCGCTCTGAAACGGCTGTTTTGCTCTCCACCACATTAACTGTCAGACTGGCCGAATTAGACCGATTCTGCCTCTTTCTTGCCTCTACATGTGAAGAACAGGGTGCTTGTGAGCATATTGTGCAGTTTCAAGCAGGTAGCTGGCTTGGAACGGGGCCGGTGGGGCAGAGCAATCCTAGCGGCTCGCCCGAGCAGTGGAAGCCGGCGAGGGTGCGCGTTCAGCCGGATGAATGGGGCGCTGTCAGGGCCCCTCTCGTGGAGGATAAAAATCATGCTTTTTCCCTCATTACACATCCCATGCGAGCTTGTAATGATAAGACCTCATCCAAATCACACATTGCAGCTCAATATTCAGTGAGGACAGGGCCTTTTTAAGTCGAAATGTGCAAAAAAGCATCCTCTCGCTCTGAAACGGCTGTTTTGCTCTCCACCACATTAACTGTCAGACTGGCCGAATTAGACCGATTCTGCCTCTTTCTTGCCTCTACATGTGAAGAACAGGGTGCTTGTGAGCATATTGTGCAGTTTCAAGCAGGTAGCTGGCTTGGAACGGGGCCGGTGGGGCAGAGCAATCCTAGCGGCTCGCCCGAGCAGTGGAAGCCGGCGAGGGTGCGCGTTCAGCCGGATGAATGGGGCGCTGTCAGGGCCCCTCTCGTGGAGGATAGAAATCATGCTTTTTCCCTCATGACACATCCCATGCGAGCTTGTAATGATAAGACCTCATCCAAATCACACATTGCAGCTCAATATTCAGTGAGGACAGGGCCTTTTTAAGTGGAAATGTGCAAAAAAGCATCCTCTCGCTCTGAAACGGCTGTTTTGCTCTCCACCACATTAACTGTCAGACTGGCCGAATTAGACCGATTCTGCCTCTTTCTTGCCTCTACATGTGAAGAACAGGGTGCTTGTGAGCATATTGTTCAGTTTCAAGCAGGTAGCTGGCTTGGAACGGGGCCGGTGGGGCAGAGCAATCCTAGCGGCTCGCCCGAGCAGTGGAAGCCGGCGAGGGTGCGCGTTCAGCCGGATGAATGGGGCGCTGTCAGGGCCCCTCTCGTGGAGGATAGAAATCATGCTTTTTCCCTCATTACACATCCCATGCGAGCTTGTAATGATGAAACCTCATCCAAATCACACATTGCAGCTCAATATTCAGTGAGGACAGGGCCTTTTTAAGTCGAAATGTGCAAAAAAGCATCCTCTCGCTCTGAAACGGCTGTTTTGCTCTCCACCACATTAACTGTCAGACTGGCCGAATTAGACCGATTCTGCCTCTTTCTTGCCTCTACATGTGAAGAACAGGGTGCTTGTGAGCATATTGTGCAGTTTCAAGCAGGTAGCTGGCTTGGAACGGGGCCGGTGGGGCAGAGCAATCCTAGCGGCTCGCCCGAGCAGTGGAAGCCGGCGAGGGTGCGCGTTCAGCCGGATGAATGGGGCGCTGTCAGGGCCCCTCTCGTGGAGGATAAAAATCATGCTTTTTCCCTCATGACACATCCCATGCGAGCTTGTAATGATAAGACCTCATCCAAATCACACATTGCAGCTCAATATTCAGTGAGGACAGGGCCTTTTTAAGTGGAAATGTGCAAAAAAGCATCCTCTCGCTCTGAAACGGCTGTTTTGCTCTCCACCACATTAACTGTCAGACTGGCCGAATTAGACCGATTCTGCCTCTTTCTTGCCTCTACATGTGAAGAACAGGGTGCTTGTGAGCATATTGTTCAGTTTCAAGCAGGTAGCTGGCTTGGAACGGGGCCGGTGGGGCAGAGCAATCCTAGCGGCTCGCCCGAGCAGTGGAAGCCGGCGAGGGTGCGCGTTCAGCCGGATGAATGGGGCGCTGTCAGGGCCCCTCTCGTGGAGGATAGAAATCATGCTTTTTCCCTCATTACACATCCCATGCGAGCTTGTAATGATGAAACCTCATCCAAATCACACATTGCAGCTCAATATTCAGTGAGGACAGGGCCTTTTTAAGTGGAAATGTGCAAAAAAGCATCCTCTCGCTCTGAAACGGCTGTTTTGCTCCCCACCACATTAACTGTCAGACTGGCCGAATTAGACCGATTCTGCCTCTTTCTTGCCTCTACATGTGAAGAACAGGGTGCTTGTGAGCATATTGTGCAGTTTCAAGCAGGTAGCTGGCTTGGAACGGGGCCGGTGGGGCAGAGCAATCCTAGCGGCTCGCCCGAGCAGTGGAAGCCGGCGAGGGTGCGCGTTCAGCCGGATGAATGGGGCGCTGTCAGGGCCCCTCTCGTGGAGGATAGAAATCATGCTTTTTCCCTCATGACACATCCCATGCGAGCTTGTAATGATGAAACCTCATCCAAATCACACATTGCAGCTCAATATTCAGTGAGGACAGGGCCTTTTTAAGTGGAAATGTGCAAAAAAGCATCCTCTCGCTCTGAAACGGCTGTTTTGCTCCCCACCACATTAACTGTCAGACTGGCCGAATTAGACCGATTCTGCCTCTTTCTTGCCTCTACATGTGAAGAACAGGGTGCTTGTGAGCATATTGTTCAGTTTCAAGCAGGTAGCTGGCTTGGAACGGGGCCGGTGGGGCAGAGCAATCCTAGCGGCTCGCCCGAGCAGTGGAAGCCGGCGAGGGTGCGCGTTCAGCCGGATGAATGGGGCGCTGTCAGGGCCCCTCTCGTGGAGGATAAAAATCATGCTTTTTCCCTCATGACACATCCCATGCGAGCTTGTAATGATAAGACCTCATCCAAATCACACATTGCAGCTCAATATTCAGTGAGGACAGGGCCTTTTTAAGTCGAAATGTGCAAAAAAGCATCCTCTCGCTCTGAAACGGCTGTTTTGATCTCCACCACATTAACTGTCAGACTGGCCGAATTAGACCGATTCTGCCTCTTTCTTGCCTCTACATGTGAAGAACAGGGTGCTTGTGAGCATATTGTTCAGTTTCAAGCAGGTAGCTGGCTTGGAACGGGGCCGGTGGGGCAGAGCAATCCTAGCGGCTCGCCCGAGCAGTGGAAGCCGGCGAGGGTGCGCGTTCAGCCGGATGAATGGGGCGCTGTCAGGGCCCCTCTCGTGGAGGATAGAAATCATGCTTTTTCCCTCATTACACATCCCATGCGAGCTTGTAATGATGAAACCTCATCCAAATCACACATTGCAGCTCAATATTCAGTGAGGACAGGGCCTTTTTAAGTGGAAATGTGCAAAAAAGCATCCTCTCGCTCTGAAACGGCTGTTTTGCTCCCCACCACATTAACTGTCAGACTGGCCGAATTAGACCGATTCTGCCTCTTTCTTGCCTCTACATGTGAAGAACAGGGTGCTTGTGAGCATATTGTTCAGTTTCAAGCAGGTAGCTGGCTTGGAACGGGGCCGGTGGGGCAGAGCAATCCTAGCGGCTCGCCCGAGCAGTGGAAGCCGGCGAGGGTGCGCGTTCAGCCGGATGAATGGGGAGCTGTCAGGGCCCCTCTCGTGGAAGATAGAAATCATGCTTTTTCCCTCATTACACATCCCATGCGAGCTTGTAATGATGAAACCTCATCCAAATCACACATTGCAGCTCAATATTCAGTGAGGACAGGGCCTTTTTAAGTGGAAATGTGCAAAAAAGCATCCTCTCGCTCTGAAACGGCTGTTTTGCTCTCCACCACATTAACTGTCAGACTGGCCGAATTAGACCGATTCTGCCTCTTTCTTGCCTCTACATGTGAAGAACAGGGTGCTTGTGAGCATATTGTTCAGTTTCAAGCAGGTAGCTGGCTTGGAACGGGGCCGGTGGGGCAGAGCAATCCTAGCGGCTCGCCCGAGCAGTGGAAGCCGGCGAAGGTGCGCGTTCAGCCGGATGAATGGGGCGCTGTCAGGGCCCCTCTCGTGGAGGATAGAAATCATGCTTTTTCCCTCATTACACATCCCATGCGAGCTTGTAATGATGAAACCTCATCCAAATCACACATTGCAGCTCAATATTCAGTGAGGACAGGGCCTTTTTAAGTGGAAATGTGCAAAAAAGCATCCTCTCGCTCTGAAACGGCTGTTTTGCTCTCCACCACATTAACTGTCAGACTGGCCGAATTAGACCGATTCTGCCTCTTTCTTGCCTCTACATGTGAAGAACAGGGTGCTTGTGAGCATATTGTGCAGTTTCAAGCAGGTAGCTGGCTTGGAACGGGGCCGGTGGGGCAGAGCAATCCTAGCGGCTCGCCCGAGCAGTGGAAGCCGGCGAGGGTGCGCGTTCAGCCGGATGAATGGGGCGCTGTCAGGGCCCCTCTCGTGGAGGATAAAAATCATGCTTTTTCCCTCATGACACATCCCATGCGAGCTTGTAATGATAAGACCTCATCCAAATCACACATTGCAGCTCAATATTCAGTGAGGACAGGGCCTTTTTAAGTGGAAATGTGCAAAAAAGCATCCTCTCGCTCTGAAACGGCTGTTTTGCTCCCCACCACATTAACTGTCAGACTGGCCGAATTAGACCGATTCTGCCTCTTTCTTGCCTCTACATGTGAAGAACAGGGTGCTTGTGAGCATATTGTTCAGTTTCAAGCAGGTAGCTGGCTTGGAACGGGGCCGGTGGGGCAGAGCAATCCTAGCGGCTCGCCCGAGCAGTGGAAGCCGGCGAGGGTGCGCGTTCATCCGGATGAATGGGGAGCTGTCAGGGCCCCTCTCGTGGAAGATAGAAATCATGCTTTTTCCCTCATTACACATCCCATGCGAGCTTGTAATGATGAAACCTCATCCAAATCACACATTGCAGCTCAATATTCAGTGAGGACAGGGCCTTTTTAAGTGGAAATTTGCAAAAAAGCATCCTCTCGCTCTGAAACGGCTGTTTTGCTCTCCACCACATTAACTGTCAGACTGGCCGAATTAGACCGATTCTGCCTCTTTCTTGCCTCTACATGTGAAGAACAGGGTGCTTGTGAGCATATTGTTCAGTTTCAAGCAGGTAGCTGGCTTGGAACGGGGCCGGTGGGGCAGAGCAATCCTAGCGGCTCGCCCGAGCAGTGGAAGCCGGCGAAGGTGCGCGTTCAGCCGGATGAATGGGGCGCTGTCAGGGCCCCTCTCGTGGAGGATAGAAATCATGCTTTTTCCCTCATTACACATCCCATGCGAGCTTGTAATGATGAAACCTCATCCAAATCACACATTGCAGCTCAATATTCAGTGAGGACAGGGCCTTTTTAAGTGGAAATGTGCAAAAAAGCATCCTCTCGCTCTGAAACGGCTGTTTTGCTCTCCACCACATTAACTGTCAGACTGGCCGAATTAGACCGATTCTGCCTCTTTCTTGCCTCTACATGTGAAGAACAGGGTGCTTGTGAGCATATTGTGCAGTTTCAAGCAGGTAGCTGGCTTGGAACGGGGCCGGTGGGGCAGAGCAATCCTAGCGGCTCGCCCGAGCAGTGGAAGACGGCGAGGGTGCGCGTTCAGCCGGATGAATGGGGCGCTGTCAGGGCCCCTCTCGTGGAGGATAAAAATCATGCTTTTTCCCTCATGACACATCCCATGCGAGCTTGTAATGATAAGACCTCATCCAAATCACACATTGCAGCTCAATATTCAGTGAGGACAGGGCCTTTTTAAGTCGAAATGTGCAAAAAAGCATCCTCTCGCTCTGAAACGGCTGTTTTGCTCTCCACCACATTAACTGTCAGACTGGCCGAATTAGACCGATTCTGCCTCTTTCTTGCCTCTACATGTGAAGAACAGGGTGCTTGTGAGCATATTGTTCAGTTTCAAGCAGGTAGCTGGCTTGGAACGGGGCCGGTGGGGCAGAGCAATCCTAGCGGCTCGCCCGAGCAGTGGAAGCCGGCGAGGGTGCGCGTTCAGCCGGATGAATGGGGCGCTGTCAGGGCCCCTCTCGTGGAGGATAGAAATCATGCTTTTTCCCTCATTACACATCCCATGCGAGCTTGTAATGATGAAACCTCATCCAAATCACACATTGCAGCTCAATATTCAGTGAGGACAGGGCCTTTTTAAGTGGAAATGTGCAAAAAAGCATCCTCTCGCTCTGAAACGGCTGTTTTGCTCCCCACCACATTAACTGTCAGACTGGCCGAATTAGACCGATTCTGCCTCTTTCTTGCCTCTACATGTGAAGAACAGGGTGCTTGTGAGCATATTGTTCAGTTTCAAGCAGGTAGCTGGCTTGGAACGGGGCCGGTGGGTTAGAGCAATCCTAGCGGCTCGCCCGAGCAGTGGAAGCCGGCGAGGGTGCGCGTTCAGCCGGATGAATGGGGCGCTGTCAGGGCCCCTCTCGTGGAGGATAGAAATCATGCTTTTTCCCTCATTACACATCCCATGCGAGCTTGTAATGATGAAACCTCATCCAAATCACACATTGCAGCTCAATATTCAGTGAGGACAGGGCCTTTTTAAGTGGAAATGTGCAAAAAAGCATCCTCTCGCTCTGAAACGGCTGTTTTGCTCCCCACCACATTAACTGTCAGACTGGCCGAATTAGACCGATTCTGCCTCTTTCTTGCCTCTACATGTGAAGAACAGGGTGCTTGTGAGCATATTGTGCAGTTTCAAGCAGGTAGCTGGCTTGGAACGGGGCCGGTGGGGCAGAGCAATCCTAGCGGCTCGCCCGAGCAGTGGAAGCCGGCGAGGGTGCGCGTTCAGCCGGATGAATGGGGCGCTGTCAGGGCCCCTCTCGTGGAGGATAAAAATCATGCTTTTTCCCTCATGACACATCCCATGCGAGCTTGTAATGATAAGACCTCATCCAAATCACACATTGCAGCTCAATATTCAGTGAGGACAGGGCCTTTTTAAGTCGAAATGTGCAAAAAAGCATCCTCTCGCTCTGAAACGGCTGTTTTGCTCTCCACCACATTAACTGTCAGACTGGCCGAATTAGACCGATTCTGCCTCTTTCTTGCCTCTACATGTGAAGAACAGGGTGCTTGTGAGCATATTGTTCAGTTTCAAGCAGGTAGCTGGCTTGGAACGGGGCCGGTGGGGCAGAGCAATCCTAGCGGCTCGCCCGAGCAGTGGAAGCCGGCGAGGGTGCGCGTTCAGCCGGATGAATGGGGCGCTGTCAGGGCCCCTCTCGTGGAGGATAGAAATCATGCTTTTTCCCTCATTACACATCCCATGCGAGCTTGTAATGATGAAACCTCATCCAAATCACACATTGCAGCTCAATATTCAGTGAGGACAGGGCCTTTTTAAGTGGAAATGTGCAAAAAAGCATCCTCTCGCTCTGAAACGGCTGTTTTGCTCCCCACCACATTAACTGTCAGACTGGCCGAATTAGACCGATTCTGCCTCTTTCTTGCCTCTACATGTGAAGAACAGGGTGCTTGTGAGCATATTGTTCAGTTTCAAGCAGGTAGCTGGCTTGGAACGGGGCCGGTGGGGCAGAGCAATCCTAGCGGCTCGCCCGAGCAGTGGAAGCCGGCGAGGGTGCGCGTTCAGCCGGATGAATGGGGAGCTGTCAGGGCCCCTCTCGTGGAGGATAGAAATCATGCTTTTTCCCTCATTACACATCCCATGCGAGCTTGTAATGATGAAACCTCATCCAAATCACACATTGCAGCTCAATATTCAGTGAGGACAGGGCCTTTTTAAGTGGAAATGTGCAAAAAAGCATCCTCTCGCTCTGAAACGGCTGTTTTGCTCTCCACCACATTAACTGTCAGACTGGCCGAATTAGACCGATTCTGCCTCTTTCTTGCCTCTACATGTGAAGAACAGGGTGCTTGTGAGCATATTGTGCAGTTTCAAGCAGGTAGCTGGCTTGGAACGGGGCCGGTGGGGCAGAGCAATCCTAGCGGCTCGCCCGAGCAGTGGAAGCCGGCGAGGGTGCGCGTTCAGCCGGATGAATGGGGCGCTGTCAGGGCCCCTCTCGTGGAGGATAAAAATCATGCTTTTTCCCTCATGACACATCCCATGCGAGCTTGTAATGATAAGACCTCATCCAAATCACACATTGCAGCTCAATATTCAGTGAGGACAGGGCCTTTTTAAGTCGAAATGTGCAAAAAAGCATCCTCTCGCTCTGAAACGGCTGTTTTGCTTTCCACCACATTAACTGTCAGACTGGCCGAATTAGACCGATTCTGCCTCTTTCTTGCCTCTACATGTGAAGAACAGGGTGCTTGTGAGCATATTGTTCAGTTTCAAGCAGGTAGCTGGCTTGGAACGGGGCCGGTGGGGCAGAGCAATCCTAGCGGCTCGCCCGAGCAGTGGAAGCCGGCGAGGGTGCGCGTTCAGCCGGATGAATGGGGCGCTGTCAGGGCCCCTCTCGTGGAGGATAGAAATCATGCTTTTTCCCTCATTACACATCCCATGCGAGCTTGTAATGATGAAACCTCATCCAAATCACACATTGCAGCTCAATATTCAGTGAGGACAGGGCCTTTTTAAGTGGAAATGTGCAAAAAAGCATCCTCTCGCTCTGAAACGGCTGTTTTGCTCCCCACCACATTAACTGTCAGACTGGCCGAATTAGACCGATTCTGCCTCTTTCTTGCCTCTACATGTGAAAAACAGGGTGCTTGTGAGCATATTGTTCAGTTTCAAGCAGGTAGCTGGCTTGGAACGGGGCCGGTGGGGCAGAGCAATCCTAGCGGCTCGCCCGAGCAGTGGAAGCCGGCGAGGGTGCGCGTTCAGCCGGATGAATGGGGAGCTGTCAGGGCCCCTCTCGTGGAGGATAGAAATCATGCTTTTTCCCTCATTACACATCCCATGCGAGCTTGTAATGATGAAACCTCATCCAAATCACACATTGCAGCTCAATATTCAGTGAGGACAGGGCCTTTTTAAGTGGAAATGTGCAAAAAAGCATCCTCTCGCTCTGAAACGGCTGTTTTGCTCTCCACCACATTAACTGTCAGACTGGCCGAATTAGACCGATTCTGCCTCTTTCTTGCCTCTACATGTGAAGAACAGGGTGCTTGTGAGCATATTGTGCAGTTTCAAGCAGGTAGCTGGCTTGGAACGGGGCCGGTGGGGCAGAGCAATCCTAGCGGCTCGCCCGAGCAGTGGAAGCCGGCGAGGGTGCGCGTTCAGCCGGATGAATGGGGCGCTGTCAGGGCCCCTCTCGTGGAGGATAAAAATCATGCTTTTTCCCTCATTACACATCCCATGCGAGCATGTAATGATAAGACCTCATCCAAATCACACATTGCAGCTCAATATTCAGTGAGGACAGGGCCTTTTTAAGTGGAAATGTGCAAAAAAGCATCCTCTCGCTCTGAAACGGCTGTTTTGCTCTCCACCACATTAACTGTCAGACTGGCCGAATTAGACCGATTCTGCCTCTTTCTTGCCTCTACATGTGAAGAACAGGGTGCTTGTGAGCATATTGTGCAGTTTCAAGCAGGTAGCTGGCTTGGAACGGGGCCGGTGGGGCAGAGCAATCCTAGCGGCTCGCCCGAGCAGTGGAAGCCGGCGAGGGTGCGCGTTCAGCCGGATGAATGGGGCGCTGTCAGGGCCCCTCTCGTGGAGGATAAAAATCATGCTTTTTCCCTCATGACACATCCCATGCGAGCTTGTAATGATAAGACCTCATCCAAATCACACATTGCAGCTCAATATTCAGTGAGGACAGGGCCTTTTTAAGTCGAAATGTGCAAAAAAGCATCCTCTCGCTCTGAAACGGCTGTTTTGCTCTCCACCACATTAACTGTCAGACTGGCCGAATTAGACCGATTCTGCCTCTTTCTTGCCTCTACATGTGAAGAACAGGGTGCTTGTGAGCATATTGTTCAGTTTCAAGCAGGTAGCTGGCTTGGAACGGGGCCGGTGGGGCAGAGCAATCCTAGCGGCTCGCCCGAGCAGTGGAAGCCGGCGAGGGTGCGCGTTCAGCCGGATGAATGGGGCGCTGTCAGGGCCCCTCTCGTGGAGGATAGAAATCATGCTTTTTCCCTCATTACACATCCCATGCGAGCTTGTAATGATGAAACCTCATCCAAATCACACATTGCAGCTCAATATTCAGTGAGGACAGGGCCTTTTTAAGTGGAAATGTGCAAAAAAGCATCCTCTCGCTCTGAAACGGCTGTTTTGCTCCCCACCACATTAACTGTCAGACTGGCCGAATTAGACCGATTCTGCCTCTTTCTTGCCTCTACATGTGAAGAACAGGGTGCTTGTGAGCATATTGTGCAGTTTCAAGCAGGTAGCTGGCTTGGAACGGGGCCGGTGGGGCAGAGCAATCCTAGCGGCTCGCCCGAGCAGTGGAAGCCGGCGAGGGTGCGCGTTCAGCCGGATGAATGGGGCGCTGTCAGGGCCCCTCTCGTGGAGGATAAAAATCATGCTTTTTCCCTCATGACACATCCCATGCGAGCTTGTAATGATAAGACCTCATCCAAATCACACATTGCAGCTCAATATTCAGTGAGGACAGGGCCTTTTTAAGTCGAAATGTGCAAAAAAGCATCCTCTCGCTCTGAAACGGCTGTTTTGCTCTCCACCACATTAACTGTCAGACTGGCCGAATTAGACCGATTCTGCCTCTTTCTTGCCTCTACATGTGAAGAACAGGGTGCTTGTGAGCATATTGTTCAGTTTCAAGCAGGTAGCTGGCTTGGAACGGGGCCGGTGGGGCAGAGCAATCCTAGCGGCTCGCCCGAGCAGTGGAAGCCGGCGAGGGTGCGCGTTCAGCCGGATGAATGGGGCGCTGTCAGGGCCCCTCTCGTGGAGGATAGAAATCATGCTTTTTCCCTCATTACACATCCCATGCGAGCTTGTAATGATGAAACCTCATCCAAATCACACATTGCAGCTCAATATTCAGTGAGGACAGGGCCTTTTTAAGTGGAAATGTGCAAAAAAGCATCCTCTCGCTCTGAAACGGCTGTTTTGCTCCCCACCACATTAACTGTCAGACTGGCCGAATTAGACCGATTCTGCCTCTTTCTTGCCTCTACATGTGAAGAACAGGGTGCTTGTGAGCATATTGTTCAGTTTCAAGCAGGTAGCTGGCTTGGAACGGGGCCGGTGGGGCAGAGCAATCCTAGCGGCTCGCCCGAGCAGTGGAAGCCGGCGAGGGTGCGCGTTCAGCCGGATGAATGGGGAGCTGTCAGGGCCCCTCTCGTGGAGGATAGAAATCATGCTTTTTCCCTCATTACACATCCCATGCGAGCTTGTAATGATGAAACCTCATCCAAATCACACATTGCAGCTCAATATTCAGTGAGGACAGGGCCTTTTTAAGTGGAAATGTGCAAAAAAGCATCCTCTTGCTCTGAAACGGCTGTTTTGCTCTCCACCACATTAACTGTCAGACTGGCCGAATTAGACCGATTCTGCCTCTTTCTTGCCTCTACATGTGAAGAACAGGGTGCTTGTGAGCATATTGTGCAGTTTCAAGCAGGTAGCTGGCTTGGAACGGGGCCGGTGGGGCAGAGCAATCCTAGCGGCTCGCCCGAGCAGTGGAAGCCGGCGAGGGTGCGCGTTCAGCCGGATGAATGGGGCGCTGTCAGGGCCCCTCTCGTGGAGGATAAAAATCATGCTTTTTCCCTCATTACACATCCCATGCGAGCTTGTAATGATGAAACCTCATCCAAATCACACATTGCAGCTCAATATTCAGTGAGGACAGGGCCTTTTTAAGTCGAAATGTGCAAAAAAGCATCCTCTCGCTCTGAAACGGCTGTTTTGCTCTCCACCACATTTACTGTCAGACTGGCCGAATTAGACCGATTCTGCCTCTTTCTTGCCTCTACATGTGAAGAACAGGGTGCTTGTGAGCATATTGTTCAGTTTCAAGCAGGTAGCTGGCTTGGAACGGGGCCGGTGGGGCAGAGCAATCCTAGCGGCTCGCCCGAGCAGTGGAAGCCGGCGAGGGTGCGCGTTCAGCCGGATGAATGGGGCGCTGTCAGGGCCCCTCTCGTGGAGGATAGAAATCATGCTTTTTCCCTCATTACACATCCCATGCGAGCTTGTAATGATGAAACCTCATCCAAATCACACATTGCAGCTCAATATTCAGTGAGGACAGGGCCTTTTTAAGTGGAAATGTGCAAAAAAGCATCCTCTCGCTCTGAAACGGCTGTTTTGCTCTCCACCACATTAACTGTCAGACTGGCCGAATTAGACCGATTCTGCCTCTTTCTTGCCTCTACATGTGAAGAACAGGGTGCTTGTGAGCATATTGTGCAGTTTCAAGCAGGTAGCTGGCTTGGAACGGGGCCGGTGGGGCAGAGCAATCCTAGCGGCTCGCCCGAGCAGTGGAAGCCGGCGAAGGTGCGCGTTCAGCCGGATGAATGGGTCGCTGTCAGGGCCCCTCTCGTGGAGGATAGAAATCATGCTTTTTCCCTCATTACACATCCCATGCGAGCTTGTAATGATGAAACCTCATCCAAATCACACATTGCAGCTCAATATTCAGTGAGGACAGGGCCTTTTTAAGTGGAAATGTGCAAAAAAGCATCCTCTCGCTCTGAAACGGCTGTTTTGCTCTCCACCACATTAACTGTCAGACTGGCCGAATTAGACCGATTCTGCCTCTTTCTTGCCTCTACATGTGAAGAACAGGGTGCTTGTGAGCATATTGTGCAGTTTCAAGCAGGTAGCTGGCTTGGAACGGGGCCGGTGGGGCAGAGCAATCCTAGCGGCTCGCCCGAGCAGTGGAAGCCGGCGAGGGTGCGCGTTCAGCCGGATGAATGGGGCGCTGTCAGGGCCCCTCTCGTGGAGGATAAAAATCATGCTTTTTCCCTCATTACACATCCCATGCGAGCTTGTAATGATAAGACCTCATCCAAATCACACATTGCAGCTCAATATTCAGTGAGGACAGGGCCTTTTTAAGTCGAAATGTGCAAAAAAGCATCCTCTCGCTCTGAAACGGCTGTTTTGCTCTCCACCACATTAACTGTCAGACTGGCCGAATTAGACCGATTCTGCCTCTTTCTTGCCTCTACATGTGAAGAACAGGGTGCTTGTGAGCATATTGTGCAGTTTCAAGCAGGTAGCTGGCTTGGAACGGGGCCGGTGGGGCAGAGCAATCCTAGCGGCTCGCCCGAGCAGTGGAAGCCGGCGAGGGTGCGCGTTCAGCCGGATGAATGGGGCGCTGTCAGGGCCCCTCTCGTGGAGGATAAAAATCATGCTTTTTCCCTCATGACACATCCCATGCGAGCTTGTAATGATAAGACCTCATCCAAATCACACATTGCAGCTCAATATTCAGTGAGGACAGGGCCTTTTTAAGTCGAAATGTGCAAAAAAGCATCCTCTCGCTCTGAAACGGCTGTTTTGCTCTCCACCACATTAACTGTCAGACTGGCCGAATTAGACCGATTCTGCCTCTTTCTTGCCTCTACATGTGAAGAACAGGGTGCTTGTGAGCATATTGTTCAGTTTCAAGCAGGTAGCTGGCTTGGAACGGGGCCGGTGGGGCAGAGCAATCCTAGCGGCTCGCCCGAGCAGTGGAAGCCGGCGAGGGTGCGCGTTCAGCCGGATGAATGGGGCGCTGTCAGGGCCCCTCTCGTGGAGGATAGAAATCATGCTTTTTCCCTCATTACACATCCCATGCGAGCTTGTAATGATGAAACCTCATCCAAATCACACATTGCAGCTCAATATTCAGTGAGGACAGGGCCTTTTTAAGTGGAAATGTGCAAAAAAGCATCCTCTCGCTCTGAAACGGCTGTTTTGCTCCCCACCACATTAACTGTCAGACTGGCCGAATTAGACCGATTCTGCCTCTTTCTTGCCTCTACATGTGAAGAACAGGGTGCTTGTGAGCATATTGTTCAGTTTCAAGCAGGTAGCTGGCTTGGAACGGGGCCGGTGGGGCAGAGCAATCCTAGCGGCTCGCCCGAGCAGTGGAAGCCGGCGAGGGTGCGCGTTCAGCCGGATGAATGGGGAGCTGTCAGGGCCCCTCTCGTGGAGGATAGAAATCATGCTTTTTCCCTCATTACACATCCCATGCGAGCTTGTAATGATGAAACCTCATCCAAATCACACATTGCAGCTCAATATTCAGTGAGGACAGGGCCTTTTTAAGTCGAAATGTGCAAAAAAGCATCCTCTCGCTCTGAAACGGCTGTTTTGCTCTCCACCACATTAACTGTCAGACTGGCCGAATTAGACCGATTCTGCCTCTTTCTTGCCTCTACATGTGAAGAACAGGGTGCTTGTGAGCATATTGTGCAGTTTCAAGCAGGTAGCTGGCTTGGAACGGGGCCGGTGGGGCAGAGCAATCCTAGCGGCTCGCCCGAGCAGTGGAAGCCGGCGAGGGTGCGCGTTCAGCCGGATGAATGGGGCGCTGTCAGGGCCCCTCTCGTGGAGGATAAAAATCATGCTTTTTCCCTCATTACACATCCCATGCGAGCTTGTAATGATGAAACCTCATCCAAATCACACATTGCAGCTCAATATTCAGTGAGGACAGGGCCTTTTTAAGTCGAAATGTGCAAAAAAGCATCCTCTCGCTCTGAAACGGCTGTTTTGCTCTCCACCACATTTACTGTCAGACTGGCCGAATTAGACCGATTCTGCCTCTTTCTTGCCTCTACATGTGAAGAACAGGGTGCTTGTGAGCATATTGTTCAGTTTCAAGCAGGTAGCTGGCTTGGAACGGGGCCGGTGGGGCAGAGCAATCCTAGCGGCTCGCCCGAGCAGTGGAAGCCGGCGAGGGTGCGCGTTCAGCCGGATGAATGGGGCGCTGTCAGGGCCCCTCTCGTGGAGGATAGAAATCATGCTTTTTCCCTCATTACACATCCCATGCGAGCTTGTAATGATGAAACCTCATCCAAATCACACATTGCAGCTCAATATTCAGTGAGGACAGGGCCTTTTTAAGTGGAAATGTGCAAAAAAGCATCCTCTCGCTCTGAAACGGCTGTTTTGCTCTCCACCACATTAACTGTCAGACTGGCCGAATTAGACCGATTCTGCCTCTTTCTTGCCTCTACATGTGAAGAACAGGGTGCTTGTGAGCATATTGTGCAGTTTCAAGCAGGTAGCTGGCTTGGAACGGGGCCGGTGGGGCAGAGCAATCCTAGCGGCTCGCCCGAGCAGTGGAAGCCGGCGAAGGTGCGCGTTCAGCCGGATGAATGGGTCGCTGTCAGGGCCCCTCTCGTGGAGGATAGAAATCATGCTTTTTCCCTCATTACACATCCCATGCGAGCTTGTAATGATGAAACCTCATCCAAATCACACATTGCAGCTCAATATTCAGTGAGGACAGGGCCTTTTTAAGTGGAAATGTGCAAAAAAGCATCCTCTCGCTCTGAAACGGCTGTTTTGCTCTCCACCACATTAACTGTCAGACTGGCCGAATTAGACCGATTCTGCCTCTTTCTTGCCTCTACATGTGAAGAACAGGGTGCTTGTGAGCATATTGTGCAGTTTCAAGCAGGTAGCTGGCTTGGAACGGGGCCGGTGGGGCAGAGCAATCCTAGCGGCTCGCCCGAGCAGTGGAAGCCGGCGAGGGTGCGCGTTCAGCCGGATGAATGGGGCGCTGTCAGGGCCCCTCTCGTGGAGGATAAAAATCATGCTTTTTCCCTCATTACACATCCCATGCGAGCTTGTAATGATAAGACCTCATCCAAATCACACATTGCAGCTCAATATTCAGTGAGGACAGGGCCTTTTTAAGTCGAAATGTGCAAAAAAGCATCCTCTCGCTCTGAAACGGCTGTTTTGCTCTCCACCACATTAACTGTCAGACTGGCCGAATTAGACCGATTCTGCCTCTTTCTTGCCTCTACATGTGAAGAACAGGGTGCTTGTGAGCATATTGTGCAGTTTCAAGCAGGTAGCTGGCTTGGAACGGGGCCGGTGGGCCAGAGCAATCCTAGCGGCTCGCCCGAGCAGTGGAAGCCGGCGAGGGTGCGCGTTCAGCCGGATGAATGGGGCGCTGTCAGGGCCCCTCTCGTGGAGGATAAAAATCATGCTTTTTCCCTCATGACACATCCCATGCGAGCTTGTAATGATAAGACTTCATCCAAATCACACATTGCAGCTCAATATTCAGTGAGGACAGGGCCTTTTTAAGTGGAAATGTGCAAAAAAGCATCCTCTCGCTCTGAAACGGCTGTTTTGCTCTCCACCACATTAACTGTCAGACTGGCCGAATTAGACCGATTCTGCCTCTTTCTTAATTCATTTGAAAGTCTTACTCTTAGTCTTCCCCATCCAGAACAGAAAATACAAAAACCAATTCTTTTTGTTGTGGTGTATCGCCCACCTGCTCCTTATTCTGAGTTTTTAGCTGAATTCTCTGAGTTTTTATGTGATTTAGTTCTTAGAACAGATAAAGTCATTATAGTAGGTGACTTTAACATCCATGTTGATGTTGTCAGTGACAGCCTTAGCTCCTCATTTACATCATTATTAGATTCAATTGGCTTTTCTCAGAATGTAAACGGATCAACTCACAGTTTTAATCACACCTTAGATCTTGTCCTAACATATGGCATAGAAACTGAAGGTTTAACAGTATTTACTCATAACCCTCTTTTGTCTGATCATTTCCTCATAACCTTTGAATTTACAATAATGGATTACACAGGAACTGAAAAGACATTTCATTACAGTAGATGTTTGTCTGACAATGCTGTAACTAGATATAAAGAATTAATTCCTTCTTTATTTACCTCAGTGCCATGTACCAATGTTGTGGACGACAGCAACCACAATTTAACCCCTGCACTAATAGATTATTTTGTCGATGGCACTGCAGCATCGCTTAGTTCAACTTTAAACTTAGTTGCTCCTCTGAAAAAGAAGGTCATAAATAGGAGGAGGCTAGCTCCATGGTATAATTCACAGTTGCGCTGTTTAAAACAGGCAGTCCGAAAGCTAGAAAGAATTTGGCATTCCACTAATTCTGAAGAAGCTCGCATAGCCTGGAAAGATAGTTTAACAACTTATAAAAAAGCTCTCAGTAGTATTAGAACAGCATATTATTCATCATTAATAGAAGAAAACAAGAACAACCCCAGATTTCTTTTCAGCACTGTAGCCAGGCTGACAAAGAGCCACAGCTCTGTTGAGCCATCTATTCCTTTAGCCCTCAGTAGTAATGACTTCATGAGCTTCTTTACTAATAAAATTGTCGGCATTAGAGAAAATATTCAAGGCATCCTTCCAACAGCTGTTAAAGATGCAAGTACAGCGACATTAGAAACTTTTGTACGACCTTATCAATATCTGGAATCCTTCTCCCCAGTAGATCTTCTTGAGCTCTCTTCAACAATTACAGCATCTAAACCATCAACCTGTCTTCTAGATCCAATCCCAACTAAATTGCTCAAAGAAGTTTTTCCATTAATTAACACCTCCATATTGAACCAGATAAATTTATCTTTATTAACAGGATATGTGCCTCAGTCTTTTAAGATTGCTGTAATTAAGCCCTTACTTAAGAAAGCCACTTTAGATCCAGATGTTTTAGCCAACTATAGACCAATCTCCAACCTTCCCTTTATTTCCAAAATTCTAGAAAAAGTTGTTGCCAATCAGTTGTGTGACCACTTAAACAAGAATGGTCTGTTTGAAGAGTTTCAGTCAGGTTTTAGAGTTCATCATAGTACAGAAACAGCTCTGGTTAAAGTTACCAATGATCTCCTCATGGCTTCAGACAGTGGACTTGTCTCTATACTTGTTCTGCTAGATCTTAGTGCTGCATTTGACACTATTGATCATAATATTTTACTACAGAGACTTGAAAGTGAGGTCAAGATTAAAGGAACTGCATTAGACTGGTTTGAATCCTATCTATCTGACAGATTCCAGTTTGTTCATGTCAATAATGATTCCTCTACTTATACAAAAGTAAGTTATGGAGTTCCTCAGGGTTCTGTGCTAGGACCAATACTCTTCACGTTATACATGTTGCCATTAGGCAAGATTATTAGAAAACATGGCATAAACTTTCATTGCTATGCAGACGACACCCAGCTATATTTATCTATGAAACCAGATGAAACTAATCAGTTGGTTAAACTCCAAGCATGCCTTAAAGACATAAAGGCTTGGATGACCTGTAATTTCCTACTCTTAAACTCAGACAAAACAGAAGTTATTGTATTCGGTCCTAAGCATCTCAGAGATTCATTATCTAATCACATGGTGTCTTTGGATGGCATTACCTTGGCCTCCAGTACTACTGTAAAAAACCTTGGTGTTATATTTGATGAGGATATGTCCTTTAAATGTCACATAAAGCAAGTGACCAGGACTGCCTTCTTTCACCTGCGTAATATCGTCAAAATTAGGAACATCCTGTCTCAGAGTGATGCTGAAAAACTAGTTCATGCATTTGTGTCGTCCAGACTGGATTATTGTAATTCATTACTGTCTGGCTGTCCAAATAGCTCTTTAAAAAGCCTCCAGTTGATTCAAAATGCCGCAGCAAGAGCATTGACAGGAATTAGCAAGAGAGATCATATTACTCCAGTTTTAGCTTCTCTTCACTGGCTCCCTTTAAAGTCTAGAATAGAATTTAAAATCCTCCTCCTTACATACAAGGCCCTTAAAGGCCTAGCTCCATCGTATCTTAAAGACCTTATTGTACCATATCATCCCAGCAGATCACTTCGGTCTGAAAGTGCAGGCCTACTTGTGGTTCCTAGAATTTCAAAAAGTAGAATGGGAGGCAGAGCTTTCAGCTATCAGGCTCCTCTCCTGTGGAACCAGCTCCCAGTTTGGGTTCGGGAGGCAGACACTCTCTCTATTTTTAAGGTCAGGCTTAAGACTTACCTTTTTGATCAGGCTTATAGTTAGGGCTGGACTAAACCATCCCTTAGTTATGCTGCTATAGGCCTAGGCTGCTGGGGGACGATGCACCAAACACATGTCCTCCTTCTTTCTTCTGTCTCCTCTCTCGCATCCTCCACTTTCTTTTCTCTGGCACAGAGCTCTTGCCCTCTAATTTCCTATATACTACTAGTCATACAATTCTGTGCTATTACTATGTAGAATGTTTACTGCTGTGTGTGTCCCACCCCCCTTCCCCCCCCCCCCTTCCCCCCCTTCCCCCCCTTCCCCCCTCTTCTTGTGAGTATCTCTGGCCTGGAGTGGTGTGTTTCCTGTGGAGCTCTATACTACATCTGTTGTCGTGGTCTCATCAGCCTGCCCAGTCTTCATGGAATCCTGCAGTTATCCACTCCTACCTGAATGAACAATTCTCCAACCTGCCTATGATTCCTCTTACATTTTCAAACTGTCATGTAACATCATCAGTTTGTATCATAAGATTCCACATGTACACTTTAGTCAGATATGTGTATCTATGACAGATGTATGTTTATCTTGCTGTTCTCTTCTCTTCTCTCTTTGCTGTTCTCTTCTCTCTTTCTTCTGTCTGTACCCGGCTGGCCTTAGGCAGATGGGTCCCTCCATATGAGCTGGGTTCTGCTCGAGGTTTCTTCCTGTTAAAAGGGAGTTTTTCCTTGCCACCGTTGCCTTCAGGCTTGCTCTGGGGGTTTCAGGCCGGGTTTTTGTAAAGCGTCTTGAGACGATTTGTATTGTTATTGACGCTATATAAATAAAATTGAATTGAATTGAATTGAATTCTTGCCTCTACATGTGAAGAACAGGGTGCTTGTGAGCATATTGTGCAGTTTCAAGCAGGTAGCTGGCTTGGAACGGGGCCGGTGGGGCAGAGCAATCCTAGCGGCTCGCCCGAGCAGTGGAAGCCGGCGAGGGTGCGCGTTCAGCCGGATGAATGGGGCGCTGTCAGGGCCCCTCTCGTGGAGGATAAAAATCATGCTTTTTCCCTCATGACACATCCCATGCGAGCTTGTAATGATAAGACCTCATCCAAATCACACATTGCAGCTCAATATTCAGTGAGGACAGGGCCTTTTTAAGTGGAAATGTGCAAAAAAGCATCCTCTCGCTCTGAAACGGCTGTTTTGCTCTCCACCACATTAACTGTCAGACTGGCCGAATTAGACCGATTCTGCCTCTTTCTTGCCTCTACATGTGAAGAACAGGGTGCTTGTGAGCATATTGTTCAGTTTCAAGCAGGTAGCTGGCTTGGAACGGGGCCGGTGGGGCAGAGCAATCCTAGCGGCTCGCCCGAGCAGTGGAAGCCGGCGAGGGTGCGCGTTCAGCCGGATGAATGGGGCGCTGTCAGGGCCCCTCTCGTGGAGGATAGAAATCATGCTTTTTCCCTCATTACACATCCCATGCGAGCTTGTAATGATGAAACCTCATCCAAATCACACATTGCAGCTCAATATTCAGTGAGGACAGGGCCTTTTTAAGTGGAAATGTGCAAAAAAGCATCCTCTCGCTCTGAAACGGCTGTTTTGCTCCCCACCACATTAACTGTCAGACTGGCCGAATTAGACCGATTCTGCCTCTTTCTTGCCTCTACATGTGAAGAACAGGGTGCTTGTGAGCATATTGTGCAGTTTCAAGCAGGTAGCTGGCTTGGAACGGGGCCGGTGGGGCAGAGCAATCCTAGCGGCTCGCCCGAGCAGTGGAAGCCGGCGAGGGTGCGCGTTCAGCCGGATGAATGGGTCGCTGTCAGGGCCCCTCTCGTGGAGGATAGAAATCATGCTTTTTCCCTCATTACACATCCCATGCGAGCTTGTAATGATGAAACCTCATCCAAATCACACATTGCAGCTCAATATTCAGTGAGGACAGGGCCTTTTTAAGTGGAAATGTGCAAAAAAGCATCCTCTCGCTCTGAAACGGCTGTTTTGCTCTCCACCACATTAACTGTCAGACTGGCCGAATTAGACCGATTCTGCCTCTTTCTTGCCTCTACATGTGAAGAACAGGGTGCTTGTGAGCATATTGTGCAGTTTCAAGCAGGTAGCTGGCTTGGAACGGGGCCGGTGGGGCAGAGCAATCCTAGCGGCTCGCCCGAGCAGTGGAAGCCGGCGAGGGTGCGCGTTCAGCCGGATGAATGGGGCGCTGTCAGGGCCCCTCTCGTGGAGGATAAAAATCATGCTTTTTCCCTCATTACACATCCCATGCGAGCTTGTAATGATAAGACCTCATCCAAATCACACATTGCAGCTCAATATTCAGTGAGGACAGGGCATTTTTAAGTCGAAATGTGCAAAAAAGCATCCTCTCGCTCTGAAACGGCTGTTTTGCTCTCCACCACATTAACTGTCAGACTGGCCGAATTAGACCGATTCTGCCTCTTTCTTGCCTCTACATGTGAAGAACAGGTTGCTTGTGAGCATATTGTGCAGTTTCAAGCAGGTAGCTGGCTTGGAACGGGGCCGGTGGGGCAGAGCAATCCTAGCGGCTCGCCCGAGCAGTGGAAGCCGGCGAGGGTGCGCGTTCAGCCGGATGAATGGGGCGCTGTCAGGGCCCCTCTCGTGGAGGATAAAAATCATGCCTTTTCCCTCATTACACATCCCATGCGAGCATGTAATGATAAGACCTCATCCAAATCACACATTGCAGCTCAATATTCAGTGAGGACAGGGCCTTTTTAAGTGGAAATGTGCAAAAAAGCATCCTCTCGCTCTGAAACGGCTGTTTTGCTCTCCACCACATTAACTGTCAGACTGGCCGAATTAGACCGATTCTGCCTCTTTCTTGCCTCTACATGTGAAGAACAGGGTGCTTGTGAGCATATTGTGCAGTTTCAAGCAGGTAGCTGGCTTGGAACGGGGCCGGTGGGGCAGAGCAATCCTAGCGGCTCGCCCGAGCAGTGGAAGCCGGCGAGGGTGCGCGTTCAGCCGGATGAATGGGGCGCTGTCAGGGCCCCTCTCGTGGAGGATAAAAATCATGCTTTTTCCCTCATGACACATCCCATGCGAGCTTGTAATGATAAGACCTCATCCAAATCACACATTGCAGCTCAATATTCAGTGAGGACAGGGCCTTTTTAAGTCGAAATGTGCAAAAAAGCATCCTCTCGCTCTGAAACGGCTGTTTTGCTCTCCACCACATTAACTGTCAGACTGGCCGAATTAGACCGATTCTGCCTCTTTCTTGCCTCTACATGTGAAGAACAGGGTGCTTGTGAGCATATTGTTCAGTTTCAAGCAGGTAGCTGGCTTGGAACGGGGCCGGTGGGGCAGAGCAATCCTAGCGGCTCGCCCGAGCAGTGGAAGCCGGCGAGGGTGCGCGTTCAGCCGGATGAATGGGGCGCTGTGAGGGCCCCTCTCGTGGAGGATAGAAATCATGCTTTTTCCCTCATTACACATCCCATGCGAGCTTGTAATGATGAAACCTCATCCAAATCACACATTGCAGCTCAATATTCAGTGAGGACAGGGCCTTTTTAAGTGGAAATGTGCAAAAAAGCATCCTCTCGCTCTGAAACGGCTGTTTTGCTCCCCACCACATTAACTGTCAGACTGGCCGAATTAGACCGATTCTGCCTCTTTCTTGCCTCTAAATGTGAAGAACAGGGTGCTTGTGAGCATATTGTTCAGTTTCAAGCAGGTAGCTGGCTTGGAACGGGGCCGGTGGGGCAGAGCAATCCTAGCGGCTCGCCCGAGCAGTGGAAGCCGGCGAGGGTGCGCGTTCAGCCGGATGAATGGGGAGCTGTCAGGGCCCCTCTCGTGGAGGATAGAAATCATGCTTTTTCCCTCATTACACATCCCATGCGAGCTTGTAATGATGAAACCTCATCCAAATCACACATTGCAGCTCAATATTCAGTGAGGACAGGGCCTTTTTAAGTGGAAATGTGCAAAAAAGCATCCTCTCGCTCTGAAACGGCTGTTTTGCTCTCCACCACATTAACTGTCAGACTGGCCGAATTAGACCGATTCTGCCTCTTTCTTGCCTCTACATGTGAAGAACAGGGTGCTTGTGAGCATATTGTGCAGTTTCAAGCAGGTAGCTGGCTTGGAACGGGGCCGGTGGGGCAGAGCAATCCTAGCGGCTCGCCCGAGCAGTGGAAGCCGGCGAAGGTGTGCGTTCAGCCGGATGAATGGGGCGCTGTCAGGGCCCCTCTCGTGGAGGATAGAAATCATGCTTTTTCCCTCATTACACATCCCATGCGAGCTTGTAATGATGAAACCTCATCCAAATCACACATTGCAGCTCAATATTCAGTGAGGACAGGGCCTTTTTAAGTGGAAATGTGCAAAAAAGCATCCTCTCGCTCTGAAACGGCTGTTTTGCTCTCCACCACATTAACTGTCAGACTGGCCGAATTAGACCGATTCTGCCTCTTTCTTGCCTCTACATGTGAAGAACAGGGTGCTTGTGAGCATATTGTGCAGTTTCAAGCAGGTAGCTGGCTTGGAACGGGGCCGGTGGGGCAGAGCAATCCTAGCGGCTCGCCCGAGCAGTGGAAGCCGGCGAGGGTGCGCGTTCAGCCGGATGAATGGGGCGCTGTCAGGGCCCCTCTCGTGGAGGATAAAAATCATGCTTTTTCCCTCATTACACATCCCATGCGAGCTTGTAATGATAAGACCTCATCCAAATCACACATTGCAGCTCAATATTCAGTGAGGACAGGGCCTTTTTAAGTCGAAATGTGCAAAAAAGCATCCTCTCGCTCTGAAACGGCTGTTTTGCTCTACACCACATTAACTGTCAGACTGGCCGAATTAGACCGATTCTGCCTCTTTCTTGCCTCTACATGTGAAGAACAGGGTGCTTGTGAGCATATTGTGCAGTTTCAAGCAGGTAGCTGGCTTGGAACGGGGCCGGTGGGGCAGAGCAATCCTAGCGGCTCGCCCGAGCAGTGGAAGCCGGCGAGGGTGCGCGTTCAGCCGGATGAATGGGTCGCTGTCAGGGCCCCTCTCGTGGAGGATAGAAATCATGCTTTTTCCCTCATTACACATCCCATGCGAGCTTGTAATGATGAAACCTCATCCAAATCACACATTGCAGCTCAATATTCAGTGAGGACAGGGCCTTTTTAAGTGGAAATGTGCAAAAAAGCATCCTCTCGCTCTGAAACGGCTGTTTTGCTCTCCACCACATTAACTGTCAGACTGGCCGAATTAGACCGATTCTGCCTCTTTCTTGCCTCTACATGTGAAGAACAGGGTGCTTGTGAGCATATTGTGCAGTTTCAAGCAGGTAGCTGGCTTGGAACGGGGCCGGTGGGGCAGAGCAATCCTAGCGGCTCGCCCGAGCAGTGGAAGCCGGCGAGGGTGCGCGTTCAGCCGGATGAATGGGGCGCTGTCAGGGCCCCTCTCGTGGAGGATAAAAATCATGCTTTTTCCCTCATGACACATCCCATGCGAGCTTGTAATGATAAGACCTCATCCAAATCACACATTGCAGCTCAATATTCAGTGAGGACAGGGCCTTTTTAAGTGGAAATGTGCAAAAAAGCATCCTCTCGCTCTGAAACGGCTGTTTTGCTCTCCACCACATTAACTGTCAGACTGGCCGAATTAGACCGATTCTGCCTCTTTCTTGCCTCTACATGTGAAGAACAGGGTGCTTGTGAGCATATTGTTCAGTTTCAAGCAGGTAGCTGGCTTGGAACGGGGCCGGTGGGGCAGAGCAATCCTAGCGGCTCGCCCGAGCAGTGGAAGCCGGCGAGGGTGCGCGTTCAGCCGGATGAATGGGGCGCTGTCAGGGCCCCTCTCGTGGAGGATAGAAATCATGCTTTTTCCCTCATTACACATCCCATGCGAGCTTGTAATGATGAAACCTCATCCAAATCACACATTGCAGCTCAATATTCAGTGAGGACAGGGCCTTTTTAAGTGGAAATGTGCAAAAAAGCATCCTCTCGCTCTGAAACGGCTGTTTTGCTCCCCACCACATTAACTGTCAGACTGGCCGAATTAGACCGATTCTGCCTCTTTCTTGCCTCTACATGTGAAGAACAGGGTGCTTGTGAGCATATTGTGCAGTTTCAAGCAGGTAGCTGGCTTGGAACGGGGCCGGTGGGGCAGAGCAATCCTAGCGGCTCGCCCGAGCAGTGGAAGCCGGCGAGGGTGCGCGTTCAGCCGGATGAATGGGTCGCTGTCAGGGCCCCTCTCGTGGAGGATAGAAATCATGCTTTTTCCCTCATTACACATCCCATGCGAGCTTGTAATGATGAAACCTCATCCAAATCACACATTGCAGCTCAATATTCAGTGAGGACAGGGCCTTTTTAAGTGGAAATGTGCAAAAAAGCATCCTCTCGCTCTGAAACGGCTGTTTTGCTCTCCACCACATTAACTGTCAGACTGGCCGAATTAGACCGATTCTGCCTCTTTCTTGCCTCTACATGTGAAGAACAGGGTGCTTGTGAGCATATTGTGCAGTTTCAAGCAGGTAGCTGGCTTGGAACGGGGCCGGTGGGGCAGAGCAATCCTAGCGGCTCGCCCGAGCAGTGGAAGCCGGCGAGGGTGCGCGTTCAGCCGGATGAATGGGGCGCTGTCAGGGCCCCTCTCGTGGAGGATAAAAATCATGCTTTTTCCCTCATTACACATCCCATGCGAGCTTGTAATGATAAGACCTCATCCAAATCACACATTGCAGCTCAATATTCAGTGAGGACAGGGCATTTTTAAGTCGAAATGTGCAAAAAAGCATCCTCTCGCTCTGAAACGGCTGTTTTGCTCTCCACCACATTAACTGTCAGACTGGCCGAATTAGACCGATTCTGCCTCTTTCTTGCCTCTACATGTGAAGAACAGGGTGCTTGTGAGCATATTGTGCAGTTTCAAGCAGGTAGCTGGCTTGGAACGGGGCCGGTGGGGCAGAGCAATCCTAGCGGCTCGCCCGAGCAGTGGAAGCCGGCGAGGGTGCGCGTTCAGCCGGATGAATGGGGCGCTGTCAGGGCCCCTCTCGTGGAGGATAAAAATCATGCTTTTTCCCTCATTACACATCCCATGCGAGCTTGTAATGATAAGACCTCATCCAAATCACACATTGCAGCTCAATATTCAGTGAGGACAGGGCCTTTTTAAGTGGAAATGTGCAAAAAAGCATCCTCTCGCTCTGAAACGGCTGTTTTGCTCTCCACCACATTAACTGTCAGACTGGCCGAATTAGACCGATTCTGCCTCTTTCTTGCCTCTACATGTGAAGAACAGGGTGCTTGTGAGCATATTGTGCAGTTTCAAGCAGGTAGCTGGCTTGGAACGGGGCCGGTGGGGCAGAGCAATCCTAGCGGCTCGCCCGAGCAGTGGAAGCCGGCGAGGGTGCGCGTTCAGCCGGATGAATGGGGCGCTGTCAGGGCCCCTCTCGTGGAGGATAAAAATCATGCTTTTTCCCTCATTACACATCCCATGCGAGCATGTAATGATAAGACCTCATCCAAATCACACATTGCAGCTCAATATTCAGTGAGGACAGGGCCTTTTTAAGTGGAAATGTGCAAAAAAGCATCCTCTCGCTCTGAAACGGCTGTTTTGCTCTCCACCACATTAACTGTCAGACTGGCCGAATTAGACCGATTCTGCCTCTTTCTTGCCTCTACATGTGAAGAACAGGGTGCTTGTGAGCATATTGTGCAGTTTCAAGCAGGTAGCTGGCTTGGAACGGGGCCGGTGGGGCAGAGCAATCCTAGCGGCTCGCCCGAGCAGTGGAAGCCGGCGAGGGTGCGCGTTCAGCCGGATGAATGGGGCGCTGTCAGGGCCCCTCTCGTGGAGGATAAAAATCATGCTTTTTCCCTCATGACACATCCCATGCGAGCTTGTAATGATAAGACCTCATCCAAATCACACATTGCAGCTCAATATTCAGTGAGGACAGGGCCTTTTTAAGTGGAAATGTGCAAAAAAGCATCCTCTCGCTCTGAAACGGCTGTTTTGCTCTCCACCACATTAACTGTCAGACTGGCCGAATTAGACCGATTCTGCCTCTTTCTTGCCTCTACATGTGAAGAACAGGGTGCTTGTGAGCATATTGTTCAGTTTCAAGCAGGTAGCTGGCTTGGAACGGGGCCGGTGGGGCAGAGCAATCCTAGCGGCTCGCCCGAGCAGTGGAAGCCGGCGAGGGTGCGCGTTCAGCCGGATGAATGGGGCGCTGTGAGGGCCCCTCTCGTGGAGGATAGAAATCATGCTTTTTCCCTCATTACACATCCCATGCGAGCTTGTAATGATGAAACCTCATCCAAATCACACATTGCAGCTCAATATTCAGTGAGGACAGGGCCTTTTTAAGTGGAAATGTGCAAAAAAGCATCCTCTCGCTCTGAAACGGCTGTTTTGCTCCCCACCACATTAACTGTCAGACTGGCCGAATTAGACCGATTCTGCCTCTTTCTTGCCTCTAAATGTGAAGAACAGGGTGCTTGTGAGCATATTGTTCAGTTTCAAGCAGGTAGCTGGCTTGGAACGGGGCCGGTGGGGCAGAGCAATCCTAGCGGCTCGCCCGAGCAGTGGAAGCCGGCGAGGGTGCGCGTTCAGCCGGATGAATGGGGAGCTGTCAGGGCCCCTCTCGTGGAGGATAGAAATCATGCTTTTTCCCTCATTACACATCCCATGCGAGCTTGTAATGATGAAACCTCATCCAAATCACACATTGCAGCTCAATATTCAGTGAGGACAGGGCCTTTTTAAGTGGAAATGTGCAAAAAAGCATCCTCTCGCTCTGAAACGGCTGTTTTGCTCTCCACCACATTAACTGTCAGACTGGCCGAATTAGACCGATTCTGCCTCTTTCTTGCCTCTACATGTGAAGAACAGGGTGCTTGTGAGCATATTGTGCAGTTTCAAGCAGGTAGCTGGCTTGGAACGGGGCCGGTGGGGCAGAGCAATCCTAGCGGCTCGCCCGAGCAGTGGAAGCCGGCGAAGGTGCGCGTTCAGCCGGATGAATGGGGCGCTGTCAGGGCCCCTCTCGTGGAGGATAGAAATCATGCTTTTTCCCTCATTACACATCCCATGCGAGCTTGTAATGATGAAACCTCATCCAAATCACACATTGCAGCTCAATATTCAGTGAGGACAGGGCCTTTTTAAGTGGAAATGTGCAAAAAAGCATCCTCTCGCTCTGAAACGGCTGTTTTGCTCTCCACCACATTAACTGTCAGACTGGCCGAATTAGACCGATTCTGCCTCTTTCTTGCCTCTACATGTGAAGAACAGGGTGCTTGTGAGCATATTGTGCAGTTTCAAGCAGGTAGCTGGCTTGGAACGGGACCGGTGGGGCAGAGCAATCCTAGCGGCTCGCCCGAGCAGTGGAAGCCGGCGAGGGTGCGCGTTCAGCCGGATGAATGGGGCGCTGTCAGGGCCCCTCTCGTGGAGGATAAAAATCATGCTTTTTCCCTCATTACACATCCCATGCGAGCTTGTAATGATAAGACCTCATCCAAATCACACATTGCAGCTCAATATTCAGTGAGGACAGGGCCTTTTTAAGTGGAAATGTGCAAAAAAGCATCCTCTCGCTCTGAAACGGCTGTTTTGCTCTACACCACATTAACTGTCAGACTGGCCGAATTAGACCGATTCTGCCTCTTTCTTGCCTCTACATGTGAAGAACAGGGTGCTTGTGAGCATATTGTGCAGTTTCAAGCAGGTAGCTGGCTTGGAACGGGGCCGGTGGGGCAGAGCAATCCTAGCGGCTCGCCCGAGCAGTGGAAGCCGGCGAGGGTGCGCGTTCAGCCGGATGAATGGGGCGCTGTCAGGGCCCCTCTCGTGGAGGATAAAAATCATGCTTTTTCCCTCATGACACATCCCATGCGAGCTTGTAATGATAAGACCTCATCCAAATCACACATTGCAGCTCAATATTCAGTGAGGACAGGGCCTTTTTAAGTGGAAATGTGCAAAAAAGCATCCTCTCGCTCTGAAACGGCTGTTTTGCTCTCCACCACATTAACTGTCAGACTGGCCGAATTAGACCGATTCTGCCTCTTTCTTGCCTCTACATGTGAAGAACAGGGTGCTTGTGAGCATATTGTTCAGTTTCAAGCAGGTAGCTGGCTTGGAACGGGGCCGGTGGGGCAGAGCAATCCTAGCGGCTCGCCCGAGCAGTGGAAGCCGGCGAGGGTGCGCGTTCAGCCGGATGAATGGGGCGCTGTGAGGGCCCCTCTCGTGGAGGATAGAAATCATGCTTTTTCCCTCATTACACATCCCATGCGAGCTTGTAATGATGAAACCTCATCCAAATCACACATTGCAGCTCAATATTCAGTGAGGACAGGGCCTTTTTAAGTGGAAATGTGCAAAAAAGCATCCTCTCGCTCTGAAACGGCTGTTTTGCTCCCCACCACATTAACTGTCAGACTGGCCGAATTAGACCGATTCTGCCTCTTTCTTGCCTCTACATGTGAAGAACAGGGTGCTTGTGAGCATATTGTTCAGTTTCAAGCAGGTAGCTGGCTTGGAACGGGGCCGGTGGGGCAGAGCAATCCTAGCGGCTCGCCCGAGCAGTGGAAGCCGGCGAGGGTGCGCGTTCAGCCGGATGAATGGGGAGCTGTCAGGGCCCCTCTCGTGGAGGATAGAAATCATGCTTTTTCCCTCATTACACATCCCATGCGAGCTTGTAATGATGAAACCTCATCCAAATCACACATTGCAGCTCAATATTCAGTGAGGACAGGGCCTTCTTAAGTCGAAATGTGCAAAAAAGCATCCTATCGCTCTGAAACGGCTGTTTTGCTCTCCACCACATTTACTGTCAGACTGGCCGAATTAGACCGATTCTGCCTCTTTCTTGCCTCTACATGTGAAGAACAGGGTGCTTGTGAGCATATTGTGCAGTTTCAAGCAGGTAGCTGGCTTGGAACGGGACCGGTGGGGCAGAGCAATCCTAGCGGCTCGCCCGAGCAGTGGAAGCCGGCGAGGGTGCGCGTTCAGCCGGATGAATGGGGCGCTGTCAGGGCCCCTCTCGTGGAGGATAAAAATCATGCTTTTTCCCTCATTACACATCCCATGCGAGCTTGTAATGATAAAACCTCATCCAAATCACACATTGCAGCTCAATATTCAGTGAGGACAGGGCCTTTTTAAGTCGAAATGTGCAAAAAAGCATCCTATCGCTCTGAAACGGCTGTTTTGCTCTCCACCACATTTACTGTCAGACTGGCCGAATTAGACCGATTCTGCCTCTTTCTTGCCTCTACATGTGAAGAACAGGGTGCTTGTGAGCATATTGTGCAGTTTCACGCAGGTAGCTGGCTTGGAACGGGACCGGTGGGGCAGAGCAATCCTAGCGGCTCGCCCGAGCAGTGGAAGCCGGCGAGGGTGCGCGTTCAGCCGGATGAATGGGGCGCTGTCAGGGCCCCTCTCGTGGAGGATAAAAATCATGCTTTTTCCCTCATTACACATCCCATGCGAGCTTGTAATGATAAAACCTCATCCAAATCACACATTGCAGCTCAATATTCAGTGAGGACAGGGCCTTTTTAAGTCGAAATGTGCAAAAAAGCATCCTATCGCTCTGAAACGGCTGTTTTGCTCTCCACCACATTTACTGTCAGACTGGCCGAATTAGACCGATTCTGCCTCTTTCTTGCCTCTACATGTGAAGAACAGGGTGCTTGTGAGCATATTGTGCAGTTTCACGCAGGTAGCTGGCTTGGAACGGGACCGGTGGGGCAGAGCAATCCTAGCGGCTCGCCCGAGCAGTGGAAGCCGGCGAGGGTGCGCGTTCAGCCGGATGAATGGGGCGCTGTCAGGGCCCCTCTCGTGGAGGATAAAAATCATGCTTTTTCCCTCATTACACATCCCATGCGAGCTTGTAATGATAAAACCTCATCCAAATCACACATTGCAGCTCAATATTCAGTGAGGACAGGGCCTTCTTAAGTCGAAATGTGCAAAAAAGCATCCTATCGCTCTGAAACGGCTGTTTTGCTCTCCACCACATTTACTGTCAGACTGGCCGAATTAGACCGATTCTGCCTCTTTCTTGCCTCTACATGTGAAGAACAGGGTGCTTGTGAGCATATTGTGCAGTTTCAAGCAGGTAGCTGGCTTGGAACGGGACCGGTGGGGCAGAGCAATCCTAGCGGCTCGCCCGAGCAGTGGAAGCCGGCGAGGGTGCGCGTTCAGCCGGATGAATGGGGCGCTGTCAGGGCCCCTCTCGTGGAGGATAAAAATCATGCTTTTTCCCTCATTACACATCCCATGCGAGCTTGTAATGATAAAACCTCATCCAAATCACACATTGCAGCTCAATATTCAGTGAGGACAGGGCCTTTTTAAGTCGAAATGTGCAAAAAAGCATCCTATCGCTCTGAAACGGCTGTTTTGCTCTCCACCACATTTACTGTCAGACTGGCCGAATTAGACCGATTCTGCCTCTTTCTTGCCTCTACATGTGAAGAACAGGGTGCTTGTGAGCATATTGTGCAGTTTCACGCAGGTAGCTGGCTTGGAACGGGACCGGTGGGGCAGAGCAATCCTAGCGGCTCGCCCGAGCAGTGGAAGCCGGCGAGGGTGCGCGTTCAGCCGGATGAATGGGGCGCTGTCAGGGCCCCTCTCGTGGAGGATAAAAATCATGCTTTTTCCCTCATTACACATCCCATGCGAGCTTGTAATGATAAAACCTCATCCAAATCACACATTGCAGCTCAATATTCAGTGAGGACAGGGCCTTTTTAAGTCGAAATGTGCAAAAAAGCATCCTATCGCTCTGAAACGGCTGTTTTGCTCTCCACCACATTTACTGTCAGACTGGCCGAATTAGACCGATTCTGCCTCTTTCTTGCCTCTACATGTGAAGAACAGGGTGCTTGTGAGCATATTGTGCAGTTTCACGCAGGTAGCTGGCTTGGAACGGGACCGGTGGGGCAGAGCAATCCTAGCGGCTCGCCCGAGCAGTGGAAGCCGGCGAGGGTGCGCGTTCAGCCGGATGAATGGGGCGCTGTCAGGGCCCCTCTCGTGGAGGATAAAAATCATGCTTTTTCCCTCATTACACATCCCATGCGAGCTTGTAATGATAAAACCTCATCCAAATCACACATTGCAGCTCAATATTCAGTGAGGACAGGGCCTTTTTAAGTCGAAATGTGCAAAAAAGCATCCTATCGCTCTGAAACGGCTGTTTTGCTCTCCACCACATTTACTGTCAGACTGGCCGAATTAGACCGATTCTGCCTCTTTCTTGCCTCTACATGTGAAGAACAGGGTGCTTGTGAGCATATTGTGCAGTTTCACGCAGGTAGCTGGCTTGGAACGGGACCGGTGGGGCAGAGCAATCCTAGCGGCTCGCCCGAGCAGTGGAAGCCGGCGAGGGTGCGCGTTCAGCCGGATGAATGGGGCGCTGTCAGGGCCCCTCTCGTGGAGGATAAAAATCATGCTTTTTCCCTCATTACACATCCCATGCGAGCTTGTAATGATAAAACCTCATCCAAATCACACATTGCAGCTCAATATTCAGTGAGGACAGGGCCTTTTTAAGTCGAAATGTGCAAAAAAGCATCCTATCGCTCTGAAACGGCTGTTTTGCTCTCCACCACATTTACTGTCAGACTGGCCGAATTAGACCGATTCTGCCTCTTTCTTGCCTCTACATGTGAAGAACAGGGTGCTTGTGAGCATATTGTGCAGTTTCACGCAGGTAGCTGGCTTGGAACGGGACCGGTGGGGCAGAGCAATCCTAGCGGCTCGCCCGAGCAGTGGAAGCCGGCGAGGGTGCGCGTTCAGCCGGATGAATGGGGCGCTGTCAGGGCCCCTCTCGTGGAGGATAAAAATCATGCTTTTTCCCTCATTACACATCCCATGCGAGCTTGTAATGATAAAACCTCATCCAAATCACACATTGCAGCTCAATATTCAGTGAGGACAGGGCCTTTTTAAGTCGAAATGTGCAAAAAAGCATCCTATCGCTCTGAAACGGCTGTTTTGCTCTCCACCACATTTACTGTCAGACTGGCCGAATTAGACCGATTCTGCCTCTTTCTTGCCTCTACATGTGAAGAACAGGGTGCTTGTGAGCATATTGTGCAGATTCACGCAGGTAGCTGGCTTGGAACGGGACCGGTGGGGCAGAGCAATCCTAGCGGCTCGCCCGAGCAGTGGAAGCCGGCGAGGGTGCGCGTTCAGCCGGATGAATGGGGCGCTGTCAGGGCCCCTCTCGTGGAGGATAAAAATCATGCTTTTTCCCTCATTACACATCCCATGCGAGCTTGTAATGATAAAACCTCATCCAAATCACACATTGCAGCTCAATATTCAGTGAGGACAGGGCCTTTTTAAGTCGAAATGTGCAAAAAAGCATCCTATCGCTCTGAAACGGCTGTTTTGCTCTCCACCACATTTACTGTCAGACTGGCCGAATTAGACCGATTCTGCCTCTTTCTTGCCTCTACATGTGAAGAACAGGGTGCTTGTGAGCATATTGTGCAGTTTCACGCAGGTAGCTGGCTTGGAACGGGACCGGTGGGGCAGAGCAATCCTAGCGGCTCGCCCGAGCAGTGGAAGCCGGCGAGGGTGCGCGTTCAGCCGGATGAATGGGGCGCTGTCAGGGCCCCTCTCGTGGAGGATAAAAATCATGCTTTTTCCCTCATTACACATCCCATGCGAGCTTGTAATGATAAAACCTCATCCAAATCACACATTGCAGCTCAATATTCAGTGAGGACAGGGCCTTCTTAAGTCGAAATGTGCAAAAAAGCATCCTATCGCTCTGAAACGGCTGTTTTGCTCTCCACCACATTTACTGTCAGACTGGCCGAATTAGACCGATTCTGCCTCTTTCTTGCCTCTACATGTGAAGAACAGGGTGCTTGTGAGCATATTGTGCAGTTTCAAGCAGGTAGCTGGCTTGGAACGGGACCGGTGGGGCAGAGCAATCCTAGCGGCTCGCCCGAGCAGTGGAAGCCGGCGAGGGTGCGCGTTCAGCCGGATGAATGGGGCGCTGTCAGGGCCCCTCTCGTGGAGGATAAAAATCATGCTTTTTCCCTCATTACACATCCCATGCGAGCTTGTAATGATAAAACCTCATCCAAATCACACATTGCAGCTCAATATTCAGTGAGGACAGGGCCTTTTTAAGTCGAAATGTGCAAAAAAGCATCCTATCGCTCTGAAACGGCTGTTTTGCTCTCCACCACATTTACTGTCAGACTGGCCGAATTAGACCGATTCTGCCTCTTTCTTGCCTCTACATGTGAAGAACAGGGTGCTTGTGAGCATATTGTGCAGTTTCACGCAGGTAGCTGGCTTGGAACGGGACCGGTGGGGCAGAGCAATCCTAGCGGCTCGCCCGAGCAGTGGAAGCCGGCGAGGGTGCGCGTTCAGCCGGATGAATGGGGCGCTGTCAGGGCCCCTCTCGTGGAGGATAAAAATCATGCTTTTTCCCTCATTACACATCCCATGCGAGCTTGTAATGATAAAACCTCATCCAAATCACACATTGCAGCTCAATATTCAGTGAGGACAGGGCCTTTTTAAGTCGAAATGTGCAAAAAAGCATCCTATCGCTCTGAAACGGCTGTTTTGCTCTCCACCACATTTACTGTCAGACTGGCCGAATTAGACCGATTCTGCCTCTTTCTTGCCTCTACATGTGAAGAACAGGGTGCTTGTGAGCATATTGTGCAGTTTCACGCAGGTAGCTGGCTTGGAACGGGACCGGTGGGGCAGAGCAATCCTAGCGGCTCGCCCGAGCAGTGGAAGCCGGCGAGGGTGCGCGTTCAGCCGGATGAATGGGGCGCTGTCAGGGCCCCTCTCGTGGAGGATAAAAATCATGCTTTTTCCCTCATTACACATCCCATGCGAGCTTGTAATGATAAAACCTCATCCAAATCACACATTGCAGCTCAATATTCAGTGAGGACAGGGCCTTTTTAAGTCGAAATGTGCAAAAAAGCATCCTATCGCTCTGAAACGGCTGTTTTGCTCTCCACCACATTTACTGTCAGACTGGCCGAATTAGACCGATTCTGCCTCTTTCTTGCCTCTACATGTGAAGAACAGGGTGCTTGTGAGCATATTGTGCAGTTTCACGCAGGTAGCTGGCTTGGAACGGGACCGGTGGGGCAGAGCAATCCTAGCGGCTCGCCCGAGCAGTGGAAGCCGGCGAGGGTGCGCGTTCAGCCGGATGAATGGGGCGCCGTCAGGGCCCCTCTCGTGGAGGATAAAAATCATGCTTTTTCCCTCATTACACATCCCATGCGAGCTTGTAATGATAAAACCTCATCCAAATCACACATTGCAGCTCAATATTCAGTGAGGACAGGGCCTTTTTAAGTCGAAATGTGCAAAAAAGCATCCTATCGCTCTGAAACGGCTGTTTTGCACTCCACCACATTTACTGTCAGACTGGCCGAATTAGACCGATTCTGCCTCTTTCTTGCCTCTACATGTGAAGAACAGGGTGCTTGTGAGCATATTGTGCAGTTTCAAGCAGGTAGCTGGCTTGGAACGGGACCGGTGGGGCAGAGCAATCCTAGCGGCTCGCCCGAGCAGTGGAAGCCGGCGAGGGTGCGCGTTCAGCCGGATGAATGGGGCGCTGTCAGGGCCCCTCTCGTGGAGGATAAAAATCATGCTTTTTCCCTCATTACACATCCCATGCGAGCTTGTAATGATAAAACCTCATCCAAATCACACATTGCAGCTCAATATTCAGTGAGGACAGGGCCTTTTTAAGTCGAAATGTGCAAAAAAGCATCCTATCGCTCTGAAACGGCTGTTTTGCTCTCCACCACATTTACTGTCAGACTGGCCGAATTAGACCGATTCTGCCTCTTTCTTGCCTCTACATGTGAAGAACAGGGTGCTTGTGAGCATATTGTGCAGTTTCACGCAGGTAGCTGGCTTGGAACGGGACCGGTGGGGCAGAGCAATCCTAGCGGCTCGCCCGAGCAGTGGAAGCCGGCGAGGGTGCGCGTTCAGCCGGATGAATGGGGCGCTGTCAGGGCCCCTCTCGTGGAGGATAAAAATCATGCTTTTTCCCTCATTACACATCCCATGCGAGCTTGTAATGATAAAACCTCATCCAAATCACACATTGCAGCTCAATATTCAGTGAGGACAGGGCCTTCTTAAGTCGAAATGTGCAAAAAAGCATCCTATCGCTCTGAAACGGCTGTTTTGCTCTCCACCACATTTACTGTCAGACTGGCCGAATTAGACCGATTCTGCCTCTTTCTTGCCTCTACATGTGAAGAACAGGGTGCTTGTGAGCATATTGTGCAGTTTCAAGCAGGTAGCTGGCTTGGAACGGGACCGGTGGGGCAGAGCAATCCTAGCGGCTCGCCCGAGCAGTGGAAGCCGGCGAGGGTGCGCGTTCAGCCGGATGAATGGGGCGCTGTCAGGGCCCCTCTCGTGGAGGATAAAAATCATGCTTTTTCCCTCATTACACATCCCATGCGAGCTTGTAATGATAAAACCTCATCCAAATCACACATTGCAGCTCAATATTCAGTGAGGACAGGGCCTTTTTAAGTCGAAATGTGCAAAAAAGCATCCTATCGCTCTGAAACGGCTGTTTTGCTCTCCACCACATTTACTGTCAGACTGGCCGAATTAGACCGATTCTGCCTCTTTCTTGCCTCTACATGTGAAGAACAGGGTGCTTGTGAGCATATTGTGCAGTTTCACGCAGGTAGCTGGCTTGGAACGGGACCGGTGGGGCAGAGCAATCCTAGCGGCTCGCCCGAGCAGTGGAAGCCGGCGAGGGTGCGCGTTCAGCCGGATGAATGGGGCGCTGTCAGGGCCCCTCTCGTGGAGGATAAAAATCATGCTTTTTCCCTCATTACACATCCCATGCGAGCTTGTAATGATAAAACCTCATCCAAATCACACATTGCAGCTCAATATTCAGTGAGGACAGGGCCTTCTTAAGTCGAAATGTGCAAAAAAGCATCCTATCGCTCTGAAACGGCTGTTTTGCTCTCCACCACATTTACTGTCAGACTGGCCGAATTAGACCGATTCTGCCTCTTTCTTGCCTCTACATGTGAAGAACAGGGTGCTTGTGAGCATATTGTGCAGTTTCAAGCAGGTAGCTGGCTTGGAACGGGACCGGTGGGGCAGAGCAATCCTAGCGGCTCGCCCGAGCAGTGGAAGCCGGCGAGGGTGCGCGTTCAGCCGGATGAATGGGGCGCTGTCAGGGCCCCTCTCGTGGAGGATAAAAATCATGCTTTTTCCCTCATTACACATCCCATGCGAGCTTGTAATGATAAAACCTCATCCAAATCACACATTGCAGCTCAATATTCAGTGAGGACAGGGCCTTTTTAAGTCGAAATGTGCAAAAAAGCATCCTATCGCTCTGAAACGGCTGTTTTGCTCTCCACCACATTTACTGTCAGACTGGCCGAATTAGACCGATTCTGCCTCTTTCTTGCCTCTACATGTGAAGAACAGGGTGCTTGTGAGCATATTGTGCAGTTTCACGCAGGTAGCTGGCTTGGAACGGGACCGGTGGGGCAGAGCAATCCTAGCGGCTCGCCCGAGCAGTGGAAGCCGGCGAGGGTGCGCGTTCAGCCGGATGAATGGGGCGCTGTCAGGGCCCCTCTCGTGGAGGATAAAAATCATGCTTTTTCCCTCATTACACATCCCATGCGAGCTTGTAATGATAAAACCTCATCCAAATCACACATTGCAGCTCAATATTCAGTGAGGACAGGGCCTTTTTAAGTCGAAATGTGCAAAAAAGCATCCTATCGCTCTGAAACGGCTGTTTTGCTCTCCACCACATTTACTGTCAGACTGGCCGAATTAGACCGATTCTGCCTCTTTCTTGCCTCTACATGTGAAGAACAGGGTGCTTGTGAGCATATTGTGCAGTTTCACGCAGGTAGCTGGCTTGGAACGGGACCGGTGGGGCAGAGCAATCCTAGCGGCTCGCCCGAGCAGTGGAAGCCGGCGAGGGTGCGCGTTCAGCCGGATGAATGGGGCGCTGTCAGGGCCCCTCTCGTGGAGGATAAAAATCATGCTTTTTCCCTCATTACACATCCCATGCGAGCTTGTAATGATAAAACCTCATCCAAATCACACATTGCAGCTCAATATTCAGTGAGGACAGGGCCTTTTTAAGTCGAAATGTGCAAAAAAGCATCCTATCGCTCTGAAACGGCTGTTTTGCTCTCCACCACATTTACTGTCAGACTGGCCGAATTAGACCGATTCTGCCTCTTTCTTGCCTCTACATGTGAAGAACAGGGTGCTTGTGAGCATATTGTGCAGTTTCACGCAGGTAGCTGGCTTGGAACGGGACCGGTGGGGCAGAGCAATCCTAGCGGCTCGCCCGAGCAGTGGAAGCCGGCGAGGGTGCGCGTTCAGCCGGATGAATGGGGCGCCGTCAGGGCCCCTCTCGTGGAGGATAAAAATCATGCTTTTTCCCTCATTACACATCCCATGCGAGCTTGTAATGATAAAACCTCATCCAAATCACACATTGCAGCTCAATATTCAGTGAGGACAGGGCCTTTTTAAGTCGAAATGTGCAAAAAAGCATCCTATCGCTCTGAAACGGCTGTTTTGCACTCCACCACATTTACTGTCAGACTGGCCGAATTAGACCGATTCTGCCTCTTTCTTGCCTCTACATGTGAAGAACAGGGTGCTTGTGAGCATATTGTGCAGTTTCAAGCAGGTAGCTGGCTTGGAACGGGACCGGTGGGGCAGAGCAATCCTAGCGGCTCGCCCGAGCAGTGGAAGCCGGCGAGGGTGCGCGTTCAGCCGGATGAATGGGGCGCTGTCAGGGCCCCTCTCGTGGAGGATAAAAATCATGCTTTTTCCCTCATTACACATCCCATGCGAGCTTGTAATGATAAAACCTCATCCAAATCACACATTGCAGCTCAATATTCAGTGAGGACAGGGCCTTTTTAAGTCGAAATGTGCAAAAAAGCATCCTATCGCTCTGAAACGGCTGTTTTGCTCTCCACCACATTTACTGTCAGACTGGCCGAATTAGACCGATTCTGCCTCTTTCTTGCCTCTACATGTGAAGAACAGGGTGCTTGTGAGCATATTGTGCAGTTTCACGCAGGTAGCTGGCTTGGAACGGGACCGGTGGGGCAGAGCAATCCTAGCGGCTCGCCCGAGCAGTGGAAGCCGGCGAGGGTGCGCGTTCAGCCGGATGAATGGGGCGCTGTCAGGGCCCCTCTCGTGGAGGATAAAAATCATGCTTTTTCCCTCATTACACATCCCATGCGAGCTTGTAATGATAAAACCTCATCCAAATCACACATTGCAGCTCAATATTCAGTGAGGACAGGGCCTTTTTAAGTCGAAATGTGCAAAAAAGCATCCTATCGCTCTGAAACGGCTGTTTTGCTCTCCACCACATTTACTGTCAGACTGGCCGAATTAGACCGATTCTGCCTCTTTCTTGCCTCTACATGTGAAGAACAGGGTGCTTGTGAGCATATTGTGCAGTTTCACGCAGGTAGCTGGCTTGGAACGGGACCGGTGGGGCAGAGCAATCCTAGCGGCTCGCCCGAGCAGTGGAAGCCGGCGAGGGTGCGCGTTCAGCCGGATGAATGGGGCGCTGTCAGGGCCCCTCTCGTGGAGGATAAAAATCATGCTTTTTCCCTCATTACACATCCCATGCGAGCTTGTAATGATAAAACCTCATCCAAATCACACATTGCAGCTCAATATTCAGTGAGGACAGGGCCTTTTTAAGTCGAAATGTGCAAAAAAGCATCCTATCGCTCTGAAACGGCTGTTTTGCTCTCCACCACATTTACTGTCAGACTGGCCGAATTAGACCGATTCTGCCTCTTTCTTGCCTCTACATGTGAAGAACAGGGTGCTTGTGAGCATATTGTGCAGTTTCACGCAGGTAGCTGGCTTGGAACGGGACCGGTGGGGCAGAGCAATCCTAGCGGCTCGCCCGAGCAGTGGAAGCCGGCGAGGGTGCGCGTTCAGCCGGATGAATGGGGCGCTGTCAGGGCCCCTCTCGTGGAGGATAAAAATCATGCTTTTTCCCTCATTACACATCCCATGCGAGCTTGTAATGATAAAACCTCATCCAAATCACACATTGCAGCTCAATATTCAGTGAGGACAGGGCCTTTTTAAGTCGAAATGTGCAAAAAAGCATCCTATCGCTCTGAAACGGCTGTTTTGCTCTCCACCACATTTACTGTCAGACTGGCCGAATTAGACCGATTCTGCCTCTTTCTTGCCTCTACATGTGAAGAACAGGGTGCTTGTGAGCATATTGTGCAGTTTCACGCAGGTAGCTGGCTTGGAACGGGACCGGTGGGGCAGAGCAATCCTAGCGGCTCGCCCGAGCAGTGGAAGCCGGCGAGGGTGCGCGTTCAGCCGGATGAATGGGGCGCTGTCAGGGCCCCTCTCGTGGAGGATAAAAATCATGCTTTTTCCCTCATTACACATCCCATGCGAGCTTGTAATGATAAAACCTCATCCAAATCACACATTGCAGCTCAATATTCAGTGAGGACAGGGCCTTTTTAAGTCGAAATGTGCAAAAAAGCATCCTATCGCTCTGAAACGGCTGTTTTGCTCTCCACCACATTTACTGTCAGACTGGCCGAATTAGACCGATTCTGCCTCTTTCTTGCCTCTACATGTGAAGAACAGGGTGCTTGTGAGCATATTGTGCAGTTTCACGCAGGTAGCTGGCTTGGAACGGGACCGGTGGGGCAGAGCAATCCTAGCGGCTCGCCCGAGCAGTGGAAGCCGGCGAGGGTGCGCGTTCAGCCGGATGAATGGGGCGCTGTCAGGGCCCCTCTCGTGGAGGATAAAAATCATGCTTTTTCCCTCATTACACATCCCATGCGAGCTTGTAATGATAAAACCTCATCCAAATCACACATTGCAGCTCAATATTCAGTGAGGACAGGGCCTTTTTAAGTCGAAATGTGCAAAAAAGCATCCTATCGCTCTGAAACGGCTGTTTTGCTCTCCACCACATTTACTGTCAGACTGGCCGAATTAGACCGATTCTGCCTCTTTCTTGCCTCTACATGTGAAGAACAGGGTGCTTGTGAGCATATTGTGCAGTTTCACGCAGGTAGCTGGCTTGGAACGGGACCGGTGGGGCAGAGCAATCCTAGCGGCTCGCCCGAGCAGTGGAAGCCGGCGAGGGTGCGCGTTCAGCCGGATGAATGGGGCGCTGTCAGGGCCCCTCTCGTGGAGGATAAAAATCATGCTTTTTCCCTCATTACACATCCCATGCGAGCTTGTAATGATAAAACCTCATCCAAATCACACATTGCAGCTCAATATTCAGTGAGGACAGGGCCTTTTTAAGTCGAAATGTGCAAAAAAGCATCCTATCGCTCTGAAACGGCTGTTTTGCTCTCCACCACATTTACTGTCAGACTGGCCGAATTAGACCGATTCTGCCTCTTTCTTGCCTCTACATGTGAAGAACAGGGTGCTTGTGAGCATATTGTGCAGTTTCACGCAGGTAGCTGGCTTGGAACGGGACCGGTGGGGCAGAGCAATCCTAGCGGCTCGCCCGAGCAGTGGAAGCCGGCGAGGGTGCGCGTTCAGCCGGATGAATGGGGCGCTGTCAGGGCCCCTCTCGTGGAGGATAAAAATCATGCTTTTTCCCTCATTACACATCCCATGCGAGCTTGTAATGATAAAACCTCATCCAAATCACACATTGCAGCTCAATATTCAGTGAGGACAGGGCCTTTTTAAGTCGAAATGTGCAAAAAAGCATCCTATCGCTCTGAAACGGCTGTTTTGCTCTCCACCACATTTACTGTCAGACTGGCCGAATTAGACCGATTCTGCCTCTTTCTTGCCTCTACATGTGAAGAACAGGGTGCTTGTGAGCATATTGTGCAGTTTCACGCAGGTAGCTGGCTTGGAACGGGACCGGTGGGGCAGAGCAATCCTAGCGGCTCGCCCGAGCAGTGGAAGCCGGCGAGGGTGCGCGTTCAGCCGGATGAATGGGGCGCCGTCAGGGCCCCTCTCGTGGAGGATAAAAATCATGCTTTTTCCCTCATTACACATCCCATGCGAGCTTGTAATGATAAAACCTCATCCAAATCACACATTGCAGCTCAATATTCAGTGAGGACAGGGCCTTTTTAAGTCGAAATGTGCAAAAAAGCATCCTATCGCTCTGAAACGGCTGTTTTGCACTCCACCACATTTACTGTCAGACTGGCCGAATTAGACCGATTCTGCCTCTTTCTTGCCTCTACATGTGAAGAACAGGGTGCTTGTGAGCATATTGTGCAGTTTCAAGCAGGTAGCTGGCTTGGAACGGGACCGGTGGGGCAGAGCAATCCTAGCGGCTCGCCCGAGCAGTGGAAGCCGGCGAGGGTGCGCGTTCAGCCGGATGAATGGGGCGCTGTCAGGGCCCCTCTCGTGGAGGATAAAAATCATGCTTTTTCCCTCATTACACATCCCATGCGAGCTTGTAATGATAAAACCTCATCCAAATCACACATTGCAGCTCAATATTCAGTGAGGACAGGGCCTTTTTAAGTCGAAATGTGCAAAAAAGCATCCTATCGCTCTGAAACGGCTGTTTTGCTCTCCACCACATTTACTGTCAGACTGGCCGAATTAGACCGATTCTGCCTCTTTCTTGCCTCTACATGTGAAGAACAGGGTGCTTGTGAGCATATTGTGCAGTTTCACGCAGGTAGCTGGCTTGGAACGGGACCGGTGGGGCAGAGCAATCCTAGCGGCTCGCCCGAGCAGTGGAAGCCGGCGAGGGTGCGCGTTCAGCCGGATGAATGGGGCGCTGTCAGGGCCCCTCTCGTGGAGGATAAAAATCATGCTTTTTCCCTCATTACACATCCCATGCGAGCTTGTAATGATAAAACCTCATCCAAATCACACATTGCAGCTCAATATTCAGTGAGGACAGGGCCTTTTTAAGTCGAAATGTGCAAAAAAGCATCCTATCGCTCTGAAACGGCTGTTTTGCTCTCCACCACATTTACTGTCAGACTGGCCGAATTAGACCGATTCTGCCTCTTTCTTGCCTCTACATGTGAAGAACAGGGTGCTTGTGAGCATATTGTGCAGTTTCACGCAGGTAGCTGGCTTGGAACGGGACCGGTGGGGCAGAGCAATCCTAGCGGCTCGCCCGAGCAGTGGAAGCCGGCGAGGGTGCGCGTTCAGCCGGATGAATGGGGCGCTGTCAGGGCCCCTCTCGTGGAGGATAAAAATCATGCTTTTTCCCTCATTACACATCCCATGCGAGCTTGTAATGATAAAACCTCATCCAAATCACACATTGCAGCTCAATATTCAGTGAGGACAGGGCCTTTTTAAGTCGAAATGTGCAAAAAAGCATCCTATCGCTCTGAAACGGCTGTTTTGCTCTCCACCACATTTACTGTCAGACTGGCCGAATTAGACCGATTCTGCCTCTTTCTTGCCTCTACATGTGAAGAACAGGGTGCTTGTGAGCATATTGTGCAGTTTCACGCAGGTAGCTGGCTTGGAACGGGACCGGTGGGGCAGAGCAATCCTAGCGGCTCGCCCGAGCAGTGGAAGCCGGCGAGGGTGCGCGTTCAGCCGGATGAATGGGGCGCTGTCAGGGCCCCTCTCGTGGAGGATAAAAATCATGCTTTTTCCCTCATTACACATCCCATGCGAGCTTGTAATGATAAAACCTCATCCAAATCACACATTGCAGCTCAATATTCAGTGAGGACAGGGCCTTTTTAAGTCGAAATGTGCAAAAAAGCATCCTATCGCTCTGAAACGGCTGTTTTGCACTCCACCACATTTACTGTCAGACTGGCCGAATTAGACCGATTCTGCCTCTTTCTTGCCTCTACATGTGAAGAACAGGGTGCTTGTGAGCATATTGTGCAGTTTCAAGCAGGTAGCTGGCTTGGAACGGGACCGGTGGGGCAGAGCAATCCTAGCGGCTCGCCCGAGCAGTGGAAGCCGGCGAGGGTGCGCGTTCAGCCGGATGAATGGGGCGCTGTCAGGGCCCCTCTCGTGGAGGATAAAAATCATGCTTTTTCCCTCATTACACATCCCATGCGAGCTTGTAATGATAAAACCTCATCCAAATCACACATTGCAGCTCAATATTCAGTGAGGACAGGGCCTTTTTAAGTCGAAATGTGCAAAAAAGCATCCTATCGCTCTGAAACGGCTGTTTTGCTCTCCACCACATTTACTGTCAGACTGGCCGAATTAGACCGATTCTGCCTCTTTCTTGCCTCTACATGTGAAGAACAGGGTGCTTGTGAGCATATTGTGCAGTTTCACGCAGGTAGCTGGCTTGGAACGGGACCGGTGGGGCAGAGCAATCCTAGCGGCTCGCCCGAGCAGTGGAAGCCGGCGAGGGTGCGCGTTCAGCCGGATGAATGGGGCGCTGTCAGGGCCCCTCTCGTGGAGGATAAAAATCATGCTTTTTCCCTCATTACACATCCCATGCGAGCTTGTAATGATAAAACCTCATCCAAATCACACATTGCAGCTCAATATTCAGTGAGGACAGGGCCTTTTTAAGTCGAAATGTGCAAAAAAGCATCCTATCGCTCTGAAACGGCTGTTTTGCTCTCCACCACATTTACTGTCAGACTGGCCGAATTAGACCGATTCTGCCTCTTTCTTGCCTCTACATGTGAAGAACAGGGTGCTTGTGAGCATATTGTGCAGTTTCAAGCAGGTAGCTGGCTTGGAACGGGACCGGTGGGGCAGAGCAATCCTAGCGGCTCGCCCGAGCAGTGGAAGCCGGCGAGGGTGCGCGTTCAGCCGGATGAATGGGGCGCTGTCAGGGCCCCTCTCGTGGAGGATAAAAATCATGCTTTTTCCCTCATTACACATCCCATGCGAGCTTGTAATGATAAAACCTCATCCAAATCACACATTGCAGCTCAATATTCAGTGAGGACAGGGCCTTTTTAAGTCGAAATGTGCAAAAAAGCATCCTATCGCTCTGAAACGGCTGTTTTGCTCTCCACCACATTTACTGTCAGACTGGCCGAATTAGACCGATTCTGCCTCTTTCTTGCCTCTACATGTGAAGAACAGGGTGCTTGTGAGCATATTGTGCAGTTTCACGCAGGTAGCTGGCTTGGAACGGGACCGGTGGGGCAGAGCAATCCTAGCGGCTCGCCCGAGCAGTGGAAGCCGGCGAGGGTGCGCGTTCAGCCGGATGAATGGGGCGCTGTCAGGGCCCCTCTCGTGGAGGATAAAAATCATGCTTTTTTCCTCATTACACATCCCATGCGAGCTTGTAATGATAAAACCTCATCCAAATCACACATTGCAGCTCAATATTCAGTGAGGACAGGGCCTTTTTAAGTCGAAATGTGCAAAAATGCATCCTATCGCTCTGAAACGGCTGTTTTGCTCTCCACCACATTTACTGTCAGACTGGCCGAATTAGACCGATTCTGCCTCTTTCTTGCCTCTACATGTGAAGAACAGGGTGCTTGTGAGCATATTGTGCAGTTTCACGCAGGTAGCTGGCTTGGAACGGGACCGGTGGGGCAGAGCAATCCTAGCGGCTCGCCCGAGCAGTGGAAGCCGGCGAGGGTGCGCGTTCAGCCGGATGAATGGGGCGCTGTCAGGGCCCCTCTCGTGGAGGATAAAAATCATGCTTTTTCCCTCATTACACATCCCATGCGAGCTTGTAATGATAAAACCTCATCCAAATCACACATTGCAGCTCAATATTCAGTGAGGACAGGGCCTTTTTAAGTCGAAATGTGCAAAAAAGCATCCTATCGCTCTGAAACGGCTGTTTTGCTCTCCACCACATTTACTGTCAGACTGGCCGAATTAGACCGATTCTGCCTCTTTCTTGCCTCTACATGTGAAGAACAGGGTGCTTGTGAGCATATTGTGCAGTTTCACGCAGGTAGCTGGCTTGGAACGGGACCGGTGGGGCAGAGCAATCCTAGCGGCTCGCCCGAGCAGTGGAAGCCGGCGAGGGTGCGCGTTCAGCCGGATGAATGGGGCGCTGTCAGGGCCCCTCTCGTGGAGGATAAAAATCATGCTTTTTCCCTCATTACACATCCCATGCGAGCTTGTAATGATAAAACCTCATCCAAATCACACATTGCAGCTCAATATTCAGTGAGGACAGGGCCTTTTTAAGTCGAAATGTGCAAAAATGCATCCTATCGCTCTGAAACGGCTGTTTTGCTCTCCACCACATTTACTGTCAGACTGGCCGAATTAGACCGATTCTGCCTCTTTCTTGCCTCTACATGTGAAGAACAGGGTGCTTGTGAGCATATTGTGCAGTTTCAAGCAGGTAGCTGGCTTGGAACGGGACCGGTGGGGCAGAGCAATCCTAGCGGCTCGCCCGAGCAGTGGAAGCCGGCGAGGGTGCGCGTTCAGCCGGATGAATGGGGCGCTGTCAGGGCCCCTCTCGTGGAGGATAAAAATCATGCTTTTTCCCTCATTACACATCCCATGCGAGCTTGTAATGATAAAACCTCATCCAAATCACACATTGCAGCTCAATATTCAGTGAGGACAGGGCCTTTTTAAGTCGAAATGTGCAAAAAAGCATCCTATCGCTCTGAAACGGCTGTTTTGCTCTCCACCACATTTACTGTCAGACTGGCCGAATTAGACCGATTCTGCCTCTTTCTTGCCTCTACATGTGAAGAACAGGGTGCTTGTGAGCATATTGTGCAGTTTCACGCAGGTAGCTGGCTTGGAACGGGACCGGTGGGGCAGAGCAATCCTAGCGGCTCGCCCGAGCAGTGGAAGCGGCGAGGGTGCGCGTTCAGCCGGATGAATGGGGCGCTGTCAGGGCCCCTCTCGTGGAGGATAAAAATCATGCTTTTTCCCTCATTACACATCCCATGCGAGCTTGTAATGATAAAACCTCATCCAAATCACACATTGCAGCTCAATATTCAGTGAGGACAGGGCCTTTTTAAGTCGAAATGTGCAAAAAAGCATCCTATCGCTCTGAAACGGCTGTTTTGCACTCCACCACATTTACTGTCAGACTGGCCGAATTAGACCGATTCTGCCTCTTTCTTGCCTCTACATGTGAAGAACAGGGTGCTTGTGAGCATATTGTGCAGTTTCAAGCAGGTAGCTGGCTTGGAACGGGACCGGTGGGGCAGAGCAATCCTAGCGGCTCGCCCGAGCAGTGGAAGCCGGCGAGGGTGCGCGTTCAGCCGGATGAATGGGGCGCTGTCAGGGCCCTCTCGTGGAGGATAAAAATCATGCTTTTTCCCTCATTACACATCCCATGCGAGCTTGTAATGATAAAACCTCATCCAAATCACACATTGCAGCTCAATATTCAGTGAGGACAGGGCCTTTTTAAGTCGAAATGTGCAAAAAAGCATCCTATCGCTCTGAAACGGCTGTTTTGCTCTCCACCACATTTACTGTCAGACTGGCCGAATTAGACCGATTCTGCCTCTTTCTTGCCTCTACATGTGAAGAACAGGGTGCTTGTGAGCATATTGTGCAGTTTCACGCAGGTAGCTGGCTTGGAACGGGACCGGTGGGGCAGAGCAATCCTAGCGGCTCGCCCGAGCAGTGGAAGCCGGCGAGGGTGCGCGTTCAGCCGGATGAATGGGGCGCTGTCAGGGCCCCTCTCGTGGAGGATAAAAATCATGCTTTTTCCCTCATTACACATCCCATGCGAGCTTGTAATGATAAAACCTCATCCAAATCACACATTGCAGCTCAATATTCAGTGAGGACAGGGCCTTTTTAAGTCGAAATGTGCAAAAAAGCATCCTATCGCTCTGAAACGGCTGTTTTGCTCTCCACCACATTTACTGTCAGACTGGCCGAATTAGACCGATTCTGCCTCTTTCTTGCCTCTACATGTGAAGAACAGGGTGCTTGTGAGCATATTGTGCAGTTTCACGCAGGTAGCTGGCTTGGAACGGGACCGGTGGGGCAGAGCAATCCTAGCGGCTCGCCCGAGCAGTGGAAGCCGGCGAGGGTGCGCGTTCAGCCGGATGAATGGGGCGCTGTCAGGGCCCCTCTCGTGGAGGATAAAAATCATGCTTTTTCCCTCATTACACATCCCATGCGAGCTTGTAATGATAAAACCTCATCCAAATCACACATTGCAGCTCAATATTCAGTGAGGACAGGGCCTTTTTAAGTCGAAATGTGCAAAAAAGCATCCTATCGCTCTGAAACGGCTGTTTTGCTCTCCACCACATTTACTGTCAGACTGGCCGAATTAGACCGATTCTGCCTCTTTCTTGCCTCTACATGTGAAGAACAGGGTGCTTGTGAGCATATTGTGCAGTTTCACGCAGGTAGCTGGCTTGGAACGGGACCGGTGGGGCAGAGCAATCCTAGCGGCTCGCCCGAGCAGTGGAAGCCGGCGAGGGTGCGCGTTCAGCCGGATGAATGGGGCGCTGTCAGGGCCCCTCTCGTGGAGGATAAAAATCATGCTTTTTCCCTCATTACACATCCCATGCGAGCTTGTAATGATAAAACCTCATCCAAATCACACATTGCAGCTCAATATTCAGTGAGGACAGGGCCTTTTTAAGTCGAAATGTGCAAAAAAGCATCCTATCGCTCTGAAACGGCTGTTTTGCTCTCCACCACATTTACTGTCAGACTGGCCGAATTAGACCGATTCTGCCTCTTTCTTGCCTCTACATGTGAAGAACAGGGTGCTTGTGAGCATATTGTGCAGTTTCACGCAGGTAGCTGGCTTGGAACGGGACCGGTGGGGCAGAGCAATCCTAGCGGCTCGCCCGAGCAGTGGAAGCCGGCGAGGGTGCGCGTTCAGCCGGATGAATGGGGCGCTGTCAGGGCCCCTCTCGTGGAGGATAAAAATCATGCTTTTTCCCTCATTACACATCCCATGCGAGCTTGTAATGATAAAACCTCATCCAAATCACACATTGCAGCTCAATATTCAGTGAGGACAGGGCCTTTTTAAGTCGAAATGTGCAAAAAAGCATCCTATCGCTCTGAAACGGCTGTTTTGCTCTCCACCACATTTACTGTCAGACTGGCCGAATTAGACCGATTCTGCCTCTTTCTTGCCTCTACATGTGAAGAACAGGGTGCTTGTGAGCATATTGTGCAGTTTCACGCAGGTAGCTGGCTTGGAACGGGACCGGTGGGGCAGAGCAATCCTAGCGGCTCGCCCGAGCAGTGGAAGCCGGCGAGGGTGCGCGTTCAGCCGGATGAATGGGGCGCTGTCAGGGCCCCTCTCGTGGAGGATAAAAATCATGCTTTTTCCCTCATTACACATCCCATGCGAGCTTGTAATGATAAAACCTCATCCAAATCACACATTGCAGCTCAATATTCAGTGAGGACAGGGCCTTTTTAAGTCGAAATGTGCAAAAATGCATCCTATCGCTCTGAAACGGCTGTTTTGCTCTCCACCACATTTACTGTCAGACTGGCCGAATTAGACCGATTCTGCCTCTTTCTTGCCTCTACATGTGAAGAACAGGGTGCTTGTGAGCATATTGTGCAGTTTCAAGCAGGTAGCTGGCTTGGAACGGGACCGGTGGGGCAGAGCAATCCTAGCGGCTCGCCCGAGCAGTGGAAGCCGGCGAGGGTGCGCGTTCAGCCGGATGAATGGGGCGCTGTCAGGGCCCCTCTCGTGGAGGATAAAAATCATGCTTTTTCCCTCATTACACATCCCATGCGAGCTTGTAATGATAAAACCTCATCCAAATCACACATTGCAGCTCAATATTCAGTGAGGACAGGGCCTTTTTAAGTCGAAATGTGCAAAAAAGCATCCTATCGCTCTGAAACGGCTGTTTTGCTCTCCACCACATTTACTGTCAGACTGGCCGAATTAGACCGATTCTGCCTCTTTCTTGCCTCTACATGTGAAGAACAGGGTGCTTGTGAGCATATTGTGCAGTTTCACGCAGGTAGCTGGCTTGGAACGGGACCGGTGGGGCAGAGCAATCCTAGCGGCTCGCCCGAGCAGTGGAAGCCGGCGAGGGTGCGCGTTCAGCCGGATGAATGGGGCGCTGTCAGGGCCCCTCTCGTGGAGGATAAAAATCATGCTTTTTCCCTCATTACACATCCCATGCGAGCTTGTAATGATAAAACCTCATCCAAATCACACATTGCAGCTCAATATTCAGTGAGGACAGGGCCTTTTTAAGTCGAAATGTGCAAAAAAGCATCCTATCGCTCTGAAACGGCTGTTTTGCTCTCCACCACATTTACTGTCAGACTGGCCGAATTAGACCGATTCTGCCTCTTTCTTGCCTCTACATGTGAAGAACAGGGTGCTTGTGAGCATATTGTGCAGTTTCACGCAGGTAGCTGGCTTGGAACGGGACCGGTGGGGCAGAGCAATCCTAGCGGCTCGCCCGAGCAGTGGAAGCCGGCGAGGGTGCGCGTTCAGCCGGATGAATGGGGCGCTGTCAGGGCCCCTCTCGTGGAGGATAAAAATCATGCTTTTTCCCTCATTACACATCCCATGCGAGCTTGTAATGATAAAACCTCATCCAAATCACACATTGCAGCTCAATATTCAGTGAGGACAGGGCCTTTTTAAGTCGAAATGTGCAAAAAAGCATCCTATCGCTCTGAAACGGCTGTTTTGCACTCCACCACATTTACTGTCAGACTGGCCGAATTAGACCGATTCTGCCTCTTTCTTGCCTCTACATGTGAAGAACAGGGTGCTTGTGAGCATATTGTGCAGTTTCAAGCAGGTAGCTGGCTTGGAACGGGACCGGTGGGGCAGAGCAATCCTAGCGGCTCGCCCGAGCAGTGGAAGCCGGCGAGGGTGCGCGTTCAGCCGGATGAATGGGGCGCTGTCAGGGCCCCTCTCGTGGAGGATAAAAATCATGCTTTTTCCCTCATTACACATCCCATGCGAGCTTGTAATGATAAAACCTCATCCAAATCACACATTGCAGCTCAATATTCAGTGAGGACAGGGCCTTTTTAAGTCGAAATGTGCAAAAAAGCATCCTATCGCTCTGAAACGGCTGTTTTGCTCTCCACCACATTTACTGTCAGACTGGCCGAATTAGACCGATTCTGCCTCTTTCTTGCCTCTACATGTGAAGAACAGGGTGCTTGTGAGCATATTGTGCAGTTTCACGCAGGTAGCTGGCTTGGAACGGGACCGGTGGGGCAGAGCAATCCTAGCGGCTCGCCCGAGCAGTGGAAGCCGGCGAGGGTGCGCGTTCAGCCGGATGAATGGGGCGCTGTCAGGGCCCCTCTCGTGGAGGATAAAAATCATGCTTTTTCCCTCATTACACATCCCATGCGAGCTTGTAATGATAAAACCTCATCCAAATCACACATTGCAGCTCAATATTCAGTGAGGACAGGGCCTTTTTAAGTCGAAATGTGCAAAAAAGCATCCTATCGCTCTGAAACGGCTGTTTTGCTCTCCACCACATTTACTGTCAGACTGGCCGAATTAGACCGATTCTGCCTCTTTCTTGCCTCTACATGTGAAGAACAGGGTGCTTGTGAGCATATTGTGCAGTTTCACGCAGGTAGCTGGCTTGGAACGGGACCGGTGGGGCAGAGCAATCCTAGCGGCTCGCCCGAGCAGTGGAAGCCGGCGAGGGTGCGCGTTCAGCCGGATGAATGGGGCGCTGTCAGGGCCCCTCTCGTGGAGGATAAAAATCATGCTTTTTCCCTCATTACACATCCCATGCGAGCTTGTAATGATAAAACCTCATCCAAATCACACATTGCAGCTCAATATTCAGTGAGGACAGGGCCTTTTTAAGTCGAAATGTGCAAAAAAGCATCCTATCGCTCTGAAACGGCTGTTTTGCTCTCCACCACATTTACTGTCAGACTGGCCGAATTAGACCGATTCTGCCTCTTTCTTGCCTCTACATGTGAAGAACAGGGTGCTTGTGAGCATATTGTGCAGTTTCACGCAGGTAGCTGGCTTGGAACGGGACCGGTGGGGCAGAGCAATCCTAGCGGCTCGCCCGAGCAGTGGAAGCCGGCGAGGGTGCGCGTTCAGCCGGATGAATGGGGCGCTGTCAGGGCCCCTCTCGTGGAGGATAAAAATCATGCTTTTTCCCTCATTACACATCCCATGCGAGCTTGTAATGATAAAACCTCATCCAAATCACACATTGCAGCTCAATATTCAGTGAGGACAGGGCCTTTTTAAGTCGAAATGTGCAAAAAAGCATCCTATCGCTCTGAAACGGCTGTTTTGCTCTCCACCACATTTACTGTCAGACTGGCCGAATTAGACCGATTCTGCCTCTTTCTTGCCTCTACATGTGAAGAACAGGGTGCTTGTGAGCATATTGTGCAGTTTCACGCAGGTAGCTGGCTTGGAACGGGACCGGTGGGGCAGAGCAATCCTAGCGGCTCGCCCGAGCAGTGGAAGCCGGCGAGGGTGCGCGTTCAGCCGGATGAATGGGGCGCTGTCAGGGCCCCTCTCGTGGAGGATAAAAATCATGCTTTTTCCCTCATTACACATCCCATGCGAGCTTGTAATGATAAAACCTCATCCAAATCACACATTGCAGCTCAATATTCAGTGAGGACAGGGCCTTTTTAAGTCGAAATGTGCAAAAAAGCATCCTATCGCTCTGAAACGGCTGTTTTGCTCTCCACCACATTTACTGTCAGACTGGCCGAATTAGACCGATTCTGCCTCTTTCTTGCCTCTACATGTGAAGAACAGGGTGCTTGTGAGCATATTGTGCAGTTTCACGCAGGTAGCTGGCTTGGAACGGGACCGGTGGGGCAGAGCAATCCTAGCGGCTCGCCCGAGCAGTGGAAGCCGGCGAGGGTGCGCGTTCAGCCGGATGAATGGGGCGCTGTCAGGGCCCCTCTCGTGGAGGATAAAAATCATGCTTTTTCCCTCATTACACATCCCATGCGAGCTTGTAATGATAAAACCTCATCCAAATCACACATTGCAGCTCAATATTCAGTGAGGACAGGGCCTTTTTAAGTCGAAATGTGCAAAAATGCATCCTATCGCTCTGAAACGGCTGTTTTGCTCTCCACCACATTTACTGTCAGACTGGCCGAATTAGACCGATTCTGCCTCTTTCTTGCCTCTACATGTGAAGAACAGGGTGCTTGTGAGCATATTGTGCAGTTTCAAGCAGGTAGCTGGCTTGGAACGGGACCGGTGGGGCAGAGCAATCCTAGCGGCTCGCCCGAGCAGTGGAAGCCGGCGAGGGTGCGCGTTCAGCCGGATGAATGGGGCGCTGTCAGGGCCCCTCTCGTGGAGGATAAAAATCATGCTTTTTCCCTCATTACACATCCCATGCGAGCTTGTAATGATAAAACCTCATCCAAATCACACATTGCAGCTCAATATTCAGTGAGGACAGGGCCTTTTTAAGTCGAAATGTGCAAAAAAGCATCCTATCGCTCTGAAACGGCTGTTTTGCTCTCCACCACATTTACTGTCAGACTGGCCGAATTAGACCGATTCTGCCTCTTTCTTGCCTCTACATGTGAAGAACAGGGTGCTTGTGAGCATATTGTGCAGTTTCACGCAGGTAGCTGGCTTGGAACGGGACCGGTGGGGCAGAGCAATCCTAGCGGCTCGCCCGAGCAGTGGAAGCCGGCGAGGGTGCGCGTTCAGCCGGATGAATGGGGCGCTGTCAGGGCCCCTCTCGTGGAGGATAAAAATCATGCTTTTTCCCTCATTACACATCCCATGCGAGCTTGTAATGATAAAACCTCATCCAAATCACACATTGCAGCTCAATATTCAGTGAGGACAGGGCCTTTTTAAGTCGAAATGTGCAAAAAAGCATCCTATCGCTCTGAAACGGCTGTTTTGCTCTCCACCACATTTACTGTCAGACTGGCCGAATTAGACCGATTCTGCCTCTTTCTTGCCTCTACATGTGAAGAACAGGGTGCTTGTGAGCATATTGTGCAGTTTCACGCAGGTAGCTGGCTTGGAACGGGACCGGTGGGGCAGAGCAATCCTAGCGGCTCGCCCGAGCAGTGGAAGCCGGCGAGGGTGCGCGTTCAGCCGGATGAATGGGGCGCTGTCAGGGCCCCTCTCGTGGAGGATAAAAATCATGCTTTTTCCCTCATTACACATCCCATGCGAGCTTGTAATGATAAAACCTCATCCAAATCACACATTGCAGCTCAATATTCAGTGAGGACAGGGCCTTTTTAAGTCGAAATGTGCAAAAAAGCATCCTATCGCTCTGAAACGGCTGTTTTGCACTCCACCACATTTACTGTCAGACTGGCCGAATTAGACCGATTCTGCCTCTTTCTTGCCTCTACATGTGAAGAACAGGGTGCTTGTGAGCATATTGTGCAGTTTCAAGCAGGTAGCTGGCTTGGAACGGGACCGGTGGGGCAGAGCAATCCTAGCGGCTCGCCCGAGCAGTGGAAGCCGGCGAGGGTGCGCGTTCAGCCGGATGAATGGGGCGCTGTCAGGGCCCCTCTCGTGGAGGATAAAAATCATGCTTTTTCCCTCATTACACATCCCATGCGAGCTTGTAATGATAAAACCTCATCCAAATCACACATTGCAGCTCAATATTCAGTGAGGACAGGGCCTTTTTAAGTCGAAATGTGCAAAAAAGCATCCTATCGCTCTGAAACGGCTGTTTTGCTCTCCACCACATTTACTGTCAGACTGGCCGAATTAGACCGATTCTGCCTCTTTCTTGCCTCTACATGTGAAGAACAGGGTGCTTGTGAGCATATTGTGCAGTTTCACGCAGGTAGCTGGCTTGGAACGGGACCGGTGGGGCAGAGCAATCCTAGCGGCTCGCCCGAGCAGTGGAAGCCGGCGAGGGTGCGCGTTCAGCCGGATGAATGGGGCGCTGTCAGGGCCCCTCTCGTGGAGGATAAAAATCATGCTTTTTCCCTCATTACACATCCCATGCGAGCTTGTAATGATAAAACCTCATCCAAATCACACATTGCAGCTCAATATTCAGTGAGGACAGGGCCTTTTTAAGTCGAAATGTGCAAAAAAGCATCCTATCGCTCTGAAACGGCTGTTTTGCTCTCCACCACATTTACTGTCAGACTGGCCGAATTAGACCGATTCTGCCTCTTTCTTGCCTCTACATGTGAAGAACAGGGTGCTTGTGAGCATATTGTGCAGTTTCACGCAGGTAGCTGGCTTGGAACGGGACCGGTGGGGCAGAGCAATCCTAGCGGCTCGCCCGAGCAGTGGAAGCCGGCGAGGGTGCGCGTTCAGCCGGATGAATGGGGCGCTGTCAGGGCCCCTCTCGTGGAGGATAAAAATCATGCTTTTTCCCTCATTACACATCCCATGCGAGCTTGTAATGATAAAACCTCATCCAAATCACACATTGCAGCTCAATATTCAGTGAGGACAGGGCCTTTTTAAGTCGAAATGTGCAAAAAAGCATCCTATCGCTCTGAAACGGCTGTTTTGCTCTCCACCACATTTACTGTCAGACTGGCCGAATTAGACCGATTCTGCCTCTTTCTTGCCTCTACATGTGAAGAACAGGGTGCTTGTGAGCATATTGTGCAGTTTCACGCAGGTAGCTGGCTTGGAACGGGACCGGTGGGGCAGAGCAATCCTAGCGGCTCGCCCGAGCAGTGGAAGCCGGCGAGGGTGCGCGTTCAGCCGGATGAATGGGGCGCTGTCAGGGCCCCTCTCGTGGAGGATAAAAATCATGCTTTTTCCCTCATTACACATCCCATGCGAGCTTGTAATGATAAAACCTCATCCAAATCACACATTGCAGCTCAATATTCAGTGAGGACAGGGCCTTTTTAAGTCGAAATGTGCAAAAAAGCATCCTATCGCTCTGAAACGGCTGTTTTGCACTCCACCACATTTACTGTCAGACTGGCCGAATTAGACCGATTCTGCCTCTTTCTTGCCTCTACATGTGAAGAACAGGGTGCTTGTGAGCATATTGTGCAGTTTCAAGCAGGTAGCTGGCTTGGAACGGGACCGGTGGGGCAGAGCAATCCTAGCGGCTCGCCCGAGCAGTGGAAGCCGGCGAGGGTGCGCGTTCAGCCGGATGAATGGGGCGCTGTCAGGGCCCCTCTCGTGGAGGATAAAAATCATGCTTTTTCCCTCATTACACATCCCATGCGAGCTTGTAATGATAAAACCTCATCCAAATCACACATTGCAGCTCAATATTCAGTGAGGACAGGGCCTTTTTAAGTCGAAATGTGCAAAAAAGCATCCTATCGCTCTGAAACGGCTGTTTTGCTCTCCACCACATTTACTGTCAGACTGGCCGAATTAGACCGATTCTGCCTCTTTCTTGCCTCTACATGTGAAGAACAGGGTGCTTGTGAGCATATTGTGCAGTTTCACGCAGGTAGCTGGCTTGGAACGGGACCGGTGGGGCAGAGCAATCCTAGAGGCTCGCCCGAGCAGTGGAAGCCGGCGAGGGTGCGCGTTCAGCCGGATGAATGGGGCGCTGTCAGGGCCCCTCTCGTGGAGGATAAAAATCATGCTTTTTCCCTCATTACACATCCCATGCGAGCTTGTAATGATAAAACCTCATCCAAATCACACATTGCAGCTCAATATTCAGTGAGGACAGGGCCTTTTTAAGTCGAAATGTGCAAAAAAGCATCCTATCGCTCTGAAACGGCTGTTTTGCTCTCCACCACATTTACTGTCAGACTGGCCGAATTAGACCGATTCTGCCTCTTTCTTGCCTCTACATGTGAAGAACAGGGTGCTTGTGAGCATATTGTGCAGTTTCACGCAGGTAGCTGGCTTGGAACGGGACCGGTGGGGCAGAGCAATCCTAGCGGCTCGCCCGAGCAGTGGAAGCCGGCGAGGGTGCGCGTTCAGCCGGATGAATGGGGCGCTGTCAGGGCCCCTCTCGTGGAGGATAAAAATCATGCTTTTTCCCTCATTACACATCCCATGCGAGCTTGTAATGATAAAACCTCATCCAAATCACACATTGCAGCTCAATATTCAGTGAGGACAGGGCCTTTTTAAGTCGAAATGTGCAAAAATGCATCCTATCGCTCTGAAACGGCTGTTTTGCTCTCCACCACATTTACTGTCAGACTGGCCGAATTAGACCGATTCTGCCTCTTTCTTGCCTCTACATGTGAAGAACAGGGTGCTTGTGAGCATATTGTGCAGTTTCACGCAGGTAGCTGGCTTGGAACGGGACCGGTGGGGCAGAGCAATCCTAGCGGCTCGCCCGAGCAGTGGAAGCCGGCGAGGGTGCGCGTTCAGCCGGATGAATGGGGCGCTGTCAGGGCCCCTCTCGTGGAGGATAAAAATCATGCTTTTTCCCTCATTACACATCCCATGCGAGCTTGTAATGATAAAACCTCATCCAAATCACACATTGCAGCTCAATATTCAGTGAGGACAGGGCCTTTTTAAGTCGAAATGTGCAAAAAAGCATCCTATCGCTCTGAAACGGCTGTTTTGCTCTCCACCACATTTACTGTCAGACTGGCCGAATTAGACCGATTCTGCCTCTTTCTTGCCTCTACATGTGAAGAACAGGGTGCTTGTGAGCATATTGTGCAGTTTCACGCAGGTAGCTGGCTTGGAACGGGACCGGTGGGGCAGAGCAATCCTAGCGGCTCGCCCGAGCAGTGGAAGCCGGCGAGGGTGCGCGTTCAGCCGGATGAATGGGGCGCTGTCAGGGCCCCTCTCGTGGAGGATAAAAATCATGCTTTTTCCCTCATTACACATCCCATGCGAGCTTGTAATGATAAAACCTCATCCAAATCACACATTGCAGCTCAATATTCAGTGAGGACAGGGCCTTTTTAAGTCGAAATGTGCAAAAATGCATCCTATCGCTCTGAAACGGCTGTTTTGCTCTCCACCACATTTACTGTCAGACTGGCCGAATTAGACCGATTCTGCCTCTTTCTTGCCTCTACATGTGAAGAACAGGGTGCTTGTGAGCATATTGTGCAGTTTCAAGCAGGTAGCTGGCTTGGAACGGGACCGGTGGGGCAGAGCAATCCTAGCGGCTCGCCCGAGCAGTGGAAGCCGGCGAGGGTGCGCGTTCAGCCGGATGAATGGGGCGCTGTCAGGGCCCCTCTCGTGGAGGATAAAAATCATGCTTTTTCCCTCATTACACATCCCATGCGAGCTTGTAATGATAAAACCTCATCCAAATCACACATTGCAGCTCAATATTCAGTGAGGACAGGGCCTTTTTAAGTCGAAATGTGCAAAAAAGCATCCTATCGCTCTGAAACGGCTGTTTTGCTCTCCACCACATTTACTGTCAGACTGGCCGAATTAGACCGATTCTGCCTCTTTCTTGCCTCTACATGTGAAGAACAGGGTGCTTGTGAGCATATTGTGCAGTTTCACGCAGGTAGCTGGCTTGGAACGGGACCGGTGGGGCAGAGCAATCCTAGCGGCTCGCCCGAGCAGTGGAAGCCGGCGAGGGTGCGCGTTCAGCGGGATGAATGGGGCGCTGTCAGGGCCCCTCTCGTGGAGGATAAAAATCATGCTTTTTCCCTCATTACACATCCCATGCGAGCTTGTAATGATAAAACCTCATCCAAATCACACATTGCAGCTCAATATTCAGTGAGGACAGGGCCTTTTTAAGTCGAAATGTGCAAAAAAGCATCCTATCGCTCTGAAACGGCTGTTTTGCACTCCACCACATTTACTGTCAGACTGGCCGAATTAGACCGATTCTGCCTCTTTCTTGCCTCTACATGTGAAGAACAGGGTGCTTGTGAGCATATTGTGCAGTTTCAAGCAGGTAGCTGGCTTGGAACGGGACCGGTGGGGCAGAGCAATCCTAGCGGCTCGCCCGAGCAGTGGAAGCCGGCGAGGGTGCGCGTTCAGCCGGATGAATGGGGCGCTGTCAGGGCCCCTCTCGTGGAGGATAAAAATCATGCTTTTTCCCTCATTACACATCCCATGCGAGCTTGTAATGATAAAACCTCATCCAAATCACACATTGCAGCTCAATATTCAGTGAGGACAGGGCCTTTTTAAGTCGAAATGTGCAAAAAAGCATCCTATCGCTCTGAAACGGCTGTTTTGCTCTCCACCACATTTACTGTCAGACTGGCCGAATTAGACCGATTCTGCCTCTTTCTTGCCTCTACATGTGAAGAACAGGGTGCTTGTGAGCATATTGTGCAGTTTCACGCAGGTAGCTGGCTTGGAACGGGACCGGTGGGGCAGAGCAATCCTAGCGGCTCGCCCGAGCAGTGGAAGCCGGCGAGGGTGCGCGTTCAGCCGGATGAATGGGGCGCTGTCAGGGCCCCTCTCGTGGAGGATAAAAATCATGCTTTTTCCCTCATTACACATCCCATGCGAGCTTGTAATGATAAAACCTCATCCAAATCACACATTGCAGCTCAATATTCAGTGAGGACAGGGCCTTTTTAAGTCGAAATGTGCAAAAAAGCATCCTCTCGCTCTGAAACGGCTGTTTTGCTCTCCACCACATTTACTGTCAGACTGGCCGAATTAGACCGATTCTGCCTCTTTCTTGCCTCTACATGTGAAGAACAGGGTGCTTGTGAGCATATTGTGCAGTTTCACGCAGGTAGCTGGCTTGGAACGGGACCGGTGGGGCAGAGCAATCCTAGCGGCTCGCCCGAGCAGTGGAAGCCGGCGAGGGTGCGCGTTCAGCCGGATGAATGGGGCGCTGTCAGGGCCCCTCTCGTGGAGGATAAAAATCATGCTTTTTCCCTCATTACACATCCCATGCGAGCTTGTAATGATAAAACCTCATCCAAATCACACATTGCAGCTCAATATTCAGTGAGGACAGGGCCTTTTTAAGTCGAAATGTGCAAAAAAGCATCCTATCGCTCTGAAACGGCTGTTTTGCTCTCCACCACATTTACTGTCAGACTGGCCGAATTAGACCGATTCTGCCTCTTTCTTGCCTCTACATGTGAAGAACAGGGTGCTTGTGAGCATATTGTGCAGTTTCACGCAGGTAGCTGGCTTGGAACGGGACCGGTGGGGCAGAGCAATCCTAGCGGCTCGCCCGAGCAGTGGAAGCCGGCGAGGGTGCGCGTTCAGCCGGATGAATGGGGCGCTGTCAGGGCCCCTCTCGTGGAGGATAAAAATCATGCTTTTTCCCTCATTACACATCCCATGCGAGCTTGTAATGATAAAACCTCATCCAAATCACACATTGCAGCTCAATATTCAGTGAGGACAGGGCCTTTTTAAGTCGAAATGTGCAAAAAAGCATCCTATCGCTCTGAAACGGCTGTTTTGCTCTCCACCACATTTACTGTCAGACTGGCCGAATTAGACCGATTCTGCCTCTTTCTTGCCTCTACATGTGAAGAACAGGGTGCTTGTGAGCATATTGTGCAGTTTCACGCAGGTAGCTGGCTTGGAACGGGACCGGTGGGGCAGAGCAATCCTAGCGGCTCGCCCGAGCAGTGGAAGCCGGCGAGGGTGCGCGTTCAGCCGGATGAATGGGGCGCTGTCAGGGCCCCTCTCGTGGAGGATAAAAATCATGCTTTTTCCCTCATTACACATCCCATGCGAGCTTGTAATGATAAAACCTCATCCAAATCACACATTGCAGCTCAATATTCAGTGAGGACAGGGCCTTTTTAAGTCGAAATGTGCAAAAAAGCATCCTATCGCTCTGAAACGGCTGTTTTGCTCTCCACCACATTTACTGTCAGACTGGCCGAATTAGACCGATTCTGCCTCTTTCTTGCCTCTACATGTGAAGAACAGGGTGCTTGTGAGCATATTGTGCAGTTTCACGCAGGTAGCTGGCTTGGAACGGGACCGGTGGGGCAGAGCAATCCTAGCGGCTCGCCCGAGCAGTGGAAGCCGGCGAGGGTGCGCGTTCAGCCGGATGAATGGGGCGCTGTCAGGGCCCCTCTCGTGGAGGATAAAAATCATGCTTTTTCCCTCATTACACATCCCATGCGAGCTTGTAATGATAAAACCTCATCCAAATCACACATTGCAGCTCAATATTCAGTGAGGACAGGGCCTTTTTAAGTCGAAATGTGCAAAAAAGCATCCTATCGCTCTGAAACGGCTGTTTTGCTCTCCACCACATTTACTGTCAGACTGGCCGAATTAGACCGATTCTGCCTCTTTCTTGCCTCTACATGTGAAGAACAGGGTGCTTGTGAGCATATTGTGCAGTTTCACGCAGGTAGCTGGCTTGGAACGGGACCGGTGGGGCAGAGCAATCCTAGCGGCTCGCCCGAGCAGTGGAAGCCGGCGAGGGTGCGCGTTCAGCCGGATGAATGGGGCGCTGTCAGGGCCCCTCTCGTGGAGCATAAAAATCATGCTTTTTCCCTCATTACACATCCCATGCGAGCTTGTAATGATAAAACCTCATCCAAATCACACATTGCAGCTCAATATTCAGTGAGGACAGGGCCTTTTTAAGTCGAAATGTGCAAAAAAGCATCCTATCGCTCTGAAACGGCTGTTTTGCTCTCCACCACATTTACTGTCAGACTGGCCGAATTAGACCGATTCTGCCTCTTTCTTGCCTCTACATGTGAAGAACAGGGTGCTTGTGAGCATATTGTGCAGTTTCACGCAGGTAGCTGGCTTGGAACGGGACCGGTGGGGCAGAGCAATCCTAGCGGCTCGCCCGAGCAGTGGAAGCCGGCGAGGGTGCGCGTTCAGCCGGATGAATGGGGCGCTGTCAGGGCCCCTCTCGTGGAGGATAAAAATCATGCTTTTTCCCTCATTACACATCCCATGCGAGCTTGTAATGATAAAACCTCATCCAAATCACACATTGCAGCTCAATATTCAGTGAGGACAGGGCCTTTTTAAGTCGAAATGTGCAAAAAAGCATCCTATCGCTCTGAAACGGCTGTTTTGCACTCCACCACATTTACTGTCAGACTGGCCGAATTAGACCGATTCTGCCTCTTTCTTGCCTCTACATGTGAAGAACAGGGTGCTTGTGAGCATATTGTGCAGTTTCAAGCAGGTAGCTGGCTTGGAACGGGACCGGTGGGGCAGAGCAATCCTAGCGGCTCGCCCGAGCAGTGGAAGCCGGCGAGGGTGCGCGTTCAGCCGGATGAATGGGGCGCTGTCAGGGCCCCTCTCGTGGAGGATAAAAATCATGCTTTTTCCCTCATTACACATCCCATGCGAGCTTGTAATGATAAAACCTCATCCAAATCACACATTGCAGCTCAATATTCAGTGAGGACAGGGCCTTTTTAAGTCGAAATGTGCAAAAAAGCATCCTATCGCTCTGAAACGGCTGTTTTGCTCTCCACCACATTTACTGTCAGACTGGCCGAATTAGACCGATTCTGCCTCTTTCTTGCCTCTACATGTGAAGAACAGGGTGCTTGTGAGCATATTGTGCAGTTTCACGCAGGTAGCTGGCTTGGAACGGGACCGGTGGGGCAGAGCAATCCTAGCGGCTCGCCCGAGCAGTGGAAGCCGGCGAGGGTGCGCGTTCAGCCGGATGAATGGGGCGCTGTCAGGGCCCCTCTCGTGGAGGATAAAAATCATGCTTTTTCCCTCATTACACATCCCATGCGAGCTTGTAATGATAAAACCTCATCCAAATCACACATTGCAGCTCAATATTCAGTGAGGACAGGGCCTTTTTAAGTCGAAATGTGCAAAAAAGCATCCTATCGCTCTGAAACGGCTGTTTTGCTCTCCACCACATTTACTGTCAGACTGGCCGAATTAGACCGATTCTGCCTCTTTCTTGCCTCTACATGTGAAGAACAGGGTGCTTGTGAGCATATTGTGCAGTTTCACGCAGGTAGCTGGCTTGGAACGGGACCGGTGGGGCAGAGCAATCCTAGCGGCTCGCCCGAGCAGTGGAAGCCGGCGAGGGTGCGCGTTCAGCCGGATGAATGGGGCGCTGTCAGGGCCCCTCTCGTGGAGGATAAAAATCATGCTTTTTCCCTCATTACACATCCCATGCGAGCTTGTAATGATAAAACCTCATCCAAATCACACATTGCAGCTCAATATTCAGTGAGGACAGGGCCTTTTTAAGTCGAAATGTGCAAAAAAGCATCCTATCGCTCTGAAACGGCTGTTTTGCTCTCCACCACATTTACTGTCAGACTGGCCGAATTAGACCGATTCTGCCTCTTTCTTGCCTCTACATGTGAAGAACAGGGTGCTTGTGAGCATATTGTGCAGTTTCACGCAGGTAGCTGGCTTGGAACGGGACCGGTGGGGCAGAGCAATCCTAGCGGCTCGCCCGAGCAGTGGAAGCCGGCGAGGGTGCGCGTTCAGCCGGATGAATGGGGCGCTGTCAGGGCCCCTCTCGTGGAGGATAAAAATCATGCTTTTTCCCTCATTACACATCCCATGCGAGCTTGTAATGATAAAACCTCATCCAAATCACACATTGCAGCTCAATATTCAGTGAGGACAGGGCCTTTTTAAGTCGAAATGTGCAAAAAAGCATCCTATCGCTCTGAAACGGCTGTTTTGCTCTCCACCACATTTACTGTCAGACTGGCCGAATTAGACCGATTCTGCCTCTTTCTTGCCTCTACATGTGAAGAACAGGGTGCTTGTGAGCATATTGTGCAGTTTCACGCAGGTAGCTGGCTTGGAACGGGACCGGTGGGGCAGAGCAATCCTAGCGGCTCGCCCGAGCAGTGGAAGCCGGCGAGGGTGCGCGTTCAGCCGGATGAATGGGGCGCTGTCAGGGCCCCTCTCGTGGAGGATAAAAATCATGCTTTTTCCCTCATTACACATCCCATGCGAGCTTGTAATGATAAAACCTCATCCAAATCACACATTGCAGCTCAATATTCAGTGAGGACAGGGCCTTTTTAAGTCGAAATGTGCAAAAAAGCATCCTATCGCTCTGAAACGGCTGTTTTGCTCTCCACCACATTTACTGTCAGACTGGCCGAATTAGACCGATTCTGCCTCTTTCTTGCCTCTACATGTGAAGAACAGGGTGCTTGTGAGCATATTGTGCAGTTTCAAGCAGGTAGCTGGCTTGGAACGGGACCGGTGGGGCAGAGCAATCCTAGCGGCTCGCCCGAGCAGTGGAAGCCGGCGAGGGTGCGCGTTCAGCCGGATGAATGGGGCGCTGTCAGGGCCCCTCTCGTGGAGGATAAAAATCATGCTTTTTCCCTCATTACACATCCCATGCGAGCTTGTAATGATAAAACCTCATCCAAATCACACATTGCAGCTCAATATTCAGTGAGGACAGGGCCTTTTTAAGTCGAAATGTGCAAAAAAGCATCCTATCGCTCTGAAACGGCTGTTTTGCTCTCCACCACATTTACTGTCAGACTGGCCGAATTAGACCGATTCTGCCTCTTTCTTGCCTCTACATGTGAAGAACAGGGTGCTTGTGAGCATATTGTGCAGTTTCACGCAGGTAGCTGGCTTGGAACGGGACCGGTGGGGCAGAGCAATCCTAGCGGCTCGCCCGAGCAGTGGAAGCCGGCGAGGGTGCGCGTTCAGCCGGATGAATGGGGCGCTGTCAGGGCCCCTCTCGTGGAGGATAAAAATCATGCTTTTTCCCTCATTACACATCCCATGCGAGCTTGTAATGATAAAACCTCATCCAAATCACACATTGCAGCTCAATATTCAGTGAGGACAGGGCCTTTTTAAGTCGAAATGTGCAAAAAAGCATCCTATCGCTCTGAAACGGCTGTTTTGCTCTCCACCACATTTACTGTCAGACTGGCCGAATTAGACCGATTCTGCCTCTTTCTTGCCTCTACATGTGAAGAACAGGGTGCTTGTGAGCATATTGTGCAGTTTCAAGCAGGTAGCTGGCTTGGAACGGGACCGGTGGGGCAGAGCAATCCTAGCGGCTCGCCCGAGCAGTGGAAGCCGGCGAGGGTGCGCGTTCAGCCGGATGAATGGGGCGCTGTCAGGGCCCCTCTCGTGGAGGATAAAAATCATGCTTTTTCCCTCATTACACATCCCATGCGAGCTTGTAATGATAAAACCTCATCCAAATCACACATTGCAGCTCAATATTCAGTGAGGACAGGGCCTTTTTAAGTCGAAATGTGCAAAAAAGCATCCTATCGCTCTGAAACGGCTGTTTTGCTCTCCACCACATTTACTGTCAGACTGGCCGAATTAGACCGATTCTGCCTCTTTCTTGCCTCTACATGTGAAGAACAGGGTGCTTGTGAGCATATTGTGCAGTTTCACGCAGGTAGCTGGCTTGGAACGGGACCGGTGGGGCAGAGCAATCCTAGCGGCTCGCCCGAGCAGTGGAAGCCGGCGAGGGTGCGCGTTCAGCCGGATGAATGGGGCGCTGTCAGGGCCCCTCTCGTGGAGGATAAAAATCATGCTTTTTCCCTCATTACACATCCCATGCGAGCTTGTAATGATAAAACCTCATCCAAATCACACATTGCAGCTCAATATTCAGTGAGGACAGGGCCTTTTTAAGTCGAAATGTGCAAAAAAGCATCCTATCGCTCTGAAACGGCTGTTTTGCTCTCCACCACATTTACTGTCAGACTGGCCGAATTAGACCGATTCTGCCTCTTTCTTGCCTCTACATGTGAAGAACAGGGTGCTTGTGAGCATATTGTGCAGTTTCACGCAGGTAGCTGGCTTGGAACGGGACCGGTGGGGCAGAGCAATCCTAGCGGCTCGCCCGAGCAGTGGAAGCCGGCGAGGGTGCGCGTTCAGCCGGATGAATGGGGCGCTGTCAGGGCCCCTCTCGTGGAGGATAAAAATCATGCTTTTTCCCTCATTACACATCCCATGCGAGCTTGTAATGATAAAACCTCATCCAAATCACACATTGCAGCTCAATATTCAGTGAGGACAGGGCCTTTTTAAGTCGAAATGTGCAAAAAAGCTTCCTATCGCTCTGAAACGGCTGTTTTGCTCTCCACCACATTTACTGTCAGACTGGCCGAATTAGACCGATTCTGCCTCTTTCTTGCCTCTACATGTGAAGAACAGGGTGCTTGTGAGCATATTGTGCAGTTTCACGCAGGTAGCTGGCTTGGAACGGGACCGGTGGGGCAGAGCAATCCTAGCGGCTCGCCCGAGCAGTGGAAGCCGGCGAGGGTGCGCGTTCAGCCGGATGAATGGGGCGCTGTCAGGGCCCCTCTCGTGGAGGATAAAAATCATGCTTTTTCCCTCATTACACATCCCATGCGAGCTTGTAATGATAAAACCTCATCCAAATCACACATTGCAGCTCAATATTCAGTGAGGACAGGGCCTTTTTAAGTCGAAATGTGCAAAAAAGCATCCTATCGCTCTGAAACGGCTGTTTTGCTCTCCACCACATTTACTGTCAGACTGGCCGAATTAGACCGATTCTGCCTCTTTCTTGCCTCTACATGTGAAGAACAGGGTGCTTGTGAGCATATTGTGCAGTTTCACGCAGGTAGCTGGCTTGGAACGGGACCGGTGGGGCAGAGCAATCCTAGCGGCTCGCCCGAGCAGTGGAAGCCGGCGAGGGTGCGCGTTCAGCCGGATGAATGGGGCGCTGTCAGGGCCCCTCTCGTGGAGGATAAAAATCATGCTTTTTCCCTCATTACACATCCCATGCGAGCTTGTAATGATAAAACCTCATCCAAATCACACATTGCAGCTCAATATTCAGTGAGGACAGGGCCTTTTTAAGTCGAAATGTGCAAAAAAGCTTCCTATCGCTCTGAAACGGCTGTTTTGCTCTCCACCACATTTACTGTCAGACTGGCCGAATTAGACCGATTCTGCCTCTTTCTTGCCTCTACATGTGAAGAACAGGGTGCTTGTGAGCATATTGTGCAGTTTCAAGCAGGTAGCTGGCTTGGAACGGGACCGGTGGGGCAGAGCAATCCTAGCGGCTCGCCCGAGCAGTGGAAGCCGGCGAGGGTGCGCGTTCAGCCGGATGAATGGGGCGCTGTCAGGGCCCCTCTCGTGGAGGATAAAAATCATGCTTTTTCCCTCATTACACATCCCATGCGAGCTTGTAATGATAAAACCTCATCCAAATCACACATTGCAGCTCAATATTCAGTGAGGACAGGGCCTTTTTAAGTCGAAATGTGCAAAAAAGCATCCTATCGCTCTGAAACGGCTGTTTTGCTCTCCACCACATTTACTGTCAGACTGGCCGAATTAGACCGATTCTGCCTCTTTCTTGCCTCTACATGTGAAGAACAGGGTGCTTGTGAGCATATTGTGCAGTTTCACGCAGGTAGCTGGCTTGGAACGGGACCGGTGGGGCAGAGCAATCCTAGCGGCTCGCCCGAGCAGTGGATGCCGGCGAGGGTGCGCGTTCAGCCGGATGAATGGGGCGCTGTCAGGGCCCCTCTCGTGGAGGATAAAAATCATGCTTTTTCCCTCATTACACATCCCATGCGAGCTTGTAATGATAAAACCTCATCCAAATCACACATTGCAGCTCAATATTCAGTGAGGACAGGGCCTTTTTAAGTCGAAATGTGCAAAAAAGCATCCTATCGCTCTGAAACGGCTGTTTTGCTCTCCACCACATTTACTGTCAGACTGGCCGAATTAGACCGATTCTGCCTCTTTCTTGCCTCTACATGTGAAGAACAGGGTGCTTGTGAGCATATTGTGCAGTTTCAAGCAGGTAGCTGGCTTGGAACGGGACCGGTGGGGCAGAGCAATCCTAGCGGCTCGCCCGAGCAGTGGAAGCCGGCGAGGGTGCGCGTTCAGCCGGATGAATGGGGCGCTGTCAGGGCCCCTCTCGTGGAGGATAAAAATCATGCTTTTTCCCTCATTACACATCCCATGCGAGCTTGTAATGATAAAACCTCATCCAAATCACACATTGCAGCTCAATATTCAGTGAGGACAGGGCCTTTTTAAGTCGAAATGTGCAAAAAAGCATCCTATCGCTCTGAAACGGCTGTTTTGCTCTCCACCACATTTACTGTCAGACTGGCCGAATTAGACCGATTCTGCCTCTTTCTTGCCTCTACATGTGAAGAACAGGGTGCTTGTGAGCATATTGTGCAGTTTCACGCAGGTAGCTGGCTTGGAACGGGACCGGTGGGGCAGAGCAATCCTAGCGGCTCGCCCGAGCAGTGGAAGCCGGCGAGGGTGCGCGTTCAGCCGGATGAATGGGGCGCTGTCAGGGCCCCTCTCGTGGAGGATAAAAATCATGCTTTTTCCCTCATTACACATCCCATGCGAGCTTGTAATGATAAAACCTCATCCAAATCACACATTGCAGCTCAATATTCAGTGAGGACAGGGCCTTTTTAAGTCGAAATGTGCAAAAAAGCATCCTATCGCTCTGAAACGGCTGTTTTGCTCTCCACCACATTTACTGTCAGACTGGCCGAATTAGACCGATTCTGCCTCTTTCTTGCCTCTACATGTGAAGAACAGGGTGCTTGTGAGCATATTGTGCAGTTTCACGCAGGTAGCTGGCTTGGAACGGGACCGGTGGGGCAGAGCAATCCTAGCGGCTCGCCCGAGCAGTGGAAGCCGGCGAGGGTGCGCGTTCAGCCGGATGAATGGGGCGCTGTCAGGGCCCCTCTCGTGGAGGATAAAAATCATGCTTTTTCCCTCATTACACATCCCATGCGAGCTTGTAATGATAAAACCTCATCCAAATCACACATTGCAGCTCAATATTCAGTGAGGACAGGGCCTTTTTAAGTCGAAATGTGCAAAAAAGCTTCCTATCGCTCTGAAACGGCTGTTTTGCTCTCCACCACATTTACTGTCAGACTGGCCGAATTAGACCGATTCTGCCTCTTTCTTGCCTCTACATGTGAAGAACAGGGTGCTTGTGAGCATATTGTGCAGTTTCAAGCAGGTAGCTGGCTTGGAACGGGACCGGTGGGGCAGAGCAATCCTAGCGGCTCGCCCGAGCAGTGGAAGCCGGCGAGGGTGCGCGTTCAGCCGGATGAATGGGGCGCTGTCAGGGCCCCTCTCGTGGAGGATAAAAATCATGCTTTTTCCCTCATTACACATCCCATGCGAGCTTGTAATGATAAAAACCTCATCCAAATCACACATTGCAGCTCAATATTCAGTGAGGACAGGGCCTTTTTAAGTCGAAATGTGCAAAAAAGCATCCTATCGCTCTGAAACGGCTGTTTTGCTCTCCACCACATTTACTGTCAGACTGGCCGAATTAGACCGATTCTGCCTCTTTCTTGCCTCTACATGTGAAGAACAGGGTGCTTGTGAGCATATTGTGCAGTTTCACGCAGGTAGCTGGCTTGGAACGGGACCGGTGGGGCAGAGCAATCCTAGCGGCTCGCCCGAGCAGTGGAAGCCGGCGAGGGTGCGCGTTCAGCCGGATGAATGGGGCGCTGTCAGGGCCCCTCTCGTGGAGGATAAAAATCATGCTTTTTCCCTCATTACACATCCCATGCGAGCTTGTAATGATAAAACCTCATCCAAATCACACATTGCAGCTCAATATTCAGTGAGGACAGGGCCTTTTTAAGTCGAAATGTGCAAAAAAGCATCCTATCGCTCTGAAACGGCTGTTTTGCTCTCCACCACATTTACTGTCAGACTGGCCGAATTAGACCGATTCTGCCTCTTTCTTGCCTCTACATGTGAAGAACAGGGTGCTTGTGAGCATATTGTGCAGTTTCAAGCAGGTAGCTGGCTTGGAACGGGGACCGGTGGGGCAGAGCAATCCTAGCGGCTCGCCCGAGCAGTGGAAGCCGGCGAGGGTGCGCGTTCAGCCGGATGAATGGGGCGCTGTCAGGGCCCCTCTCGTGGAGGATAAAAATCATGCTTTTTCCCTCATTACACATCCCATGCGAGCTTGTAATGATAAAACCTCATCCAAATCACACATTGCAGCTCAATATTCAGTGAGGACAGGGCCTTTTTAAGTCGAAATGTGCAAAAAAAGCATCCTATCGCTCTGAAACGGCTGTTTTGCTCTCCACCACATTTACTGTCAGACTGGCCGAATTAGACCGATTCTGCCTCTTTCTTGCCTCTACATGTGAAGAACAGGGTGCTTGTGAGCATATTGTGCAGTTTCACGCAGGTAGCTGGCTTGGAACGGGACCGGTGGGGCAGAGCAATCCTAGCGGCTCGCCCGAGCAGTGGAAGCCGGCGAGGGTGCGCGTTCAGCCGGATGAATGGGGCGCTGTCAGGGCCCCTCTCGTGGAGGATAAAAATCATGCTTTTTCCCTCATTACACATCCCATGCGAGCTTGTAATGATAAAACCTCATCCAAATCACACATTGCAGCTCAATATTCAGTGAGGACAGGGCCTTTTTAAGTCGAAATGTGCAAAAAAGCATCCTATCGCTCTGAAACGGCTGTTTTGCTCTCCACCACATTTACTGTCAGACTGGCCGAATTAGACCGATTCTGCCTCTTTCTTGCCTCTACATGTGAAGAACAGGGTGCTTGTGAGCATATTGTGCAGTTTCAAGCAGGTAGCTGGCTTGGAACGGGACCGGTGGGGCAGAGCAATCCTAGCGGCTCGCCCGAGCAGTGGAAGCCGGCGAGGGTGCGCGTTCAGCCGGATGAATGGGGGCGCTGTCAGGGCCCCCTCTCGTGGAGGATAAAAATCATGCTTTTTCCCTCATTACACATCCCATGCGAGCTTGTAATGATAAAACCTCATCCAAATCACACATTGCAGCTCAATATTCAGTGAGGACAGGGCCTTTTTAAGTCGAAATGTGCAAAAAAGCATCCTATCGCTCTGAAACGGCTGTTTTGCTCTCCACCACATTTACTGTCAGACTGGCCGAATTAGACCGATTCTGCCTCTTTCTTGCCTCTACATGTGAAGAACAGGGTGCTTGTGAGCATATTGTGCAGTTTCACGCAGGTAGCTGGCTTGGAACGGGACCGGTGGGGCAGAGCAATCCTAGCGGCTCGCCCGAGCAGTGGAAGCCGGCGAGGGTGCGCGTTCAGCCGGATGAATGGGGCGCTGTCAGGGCCCCTCTCGTGGAGGATAAAAATCATGCTTTTTCCCTCATTACACATCCCATGCGAGCTTGTAATGATAAAACCTCATCCAAATCACACATTGCAGCTCAATATTCAGTGAGGACAGGGCCTTTTTAAGTCGAAATGTGCAAAAATGCATCCTATCGCTCTGAAACGGCTGTTTTGCTCTCCACCACATTTACTGTCAGACTGGCCGAATTAGACCGATTCTGCCTCTTTCTTGCCTCTACATGTGAAGAACAGGGTGCTTGTGAGCATATTGTGCAGTTTCAAGCAGGTAGCTGGCTTGGAACGGGACCGGTGGGGCAGAGCAATCCTAGCGGCTCGCCCGAGCAGTGGAAGCCGGCGAGGGTGCGCGTTCAGCCGGATGAATGGGGCGCTGTCAGGGCCCCTCTCGTGGAGGATAAAAATCATGCTTTTTCCCTCATTACACATCCCATGCGAGCTTGTAATGATAAAACCTCATCCAAATCACACATTGCAGCTCAATATTCAGTGAGGACAGGGCCTTTTTAAGTCGAAATGTGCAAAAAAGCATCCTATCGCTCTGAAACGGCTGTTTTGCACTCCACCACATTTACTGTCAGACTGGCCGAATTAGACCGATTCTGCCTCTTTCTTGCCTCTACATGTGAAGAACAGGGTGCTTGTGAGCATATTGTGCAGTTTCAAGCAGGTAGCTGGCTTGGAACGGGACCGGTGGGGCAGAGCAATCCTAGCGGCTCGCCCGAGCAGTGGAAGCCGGCGAGGGTGCGCGTTCAGCCGGATGAATGGGGCGCTGTCAGGGCCCCTCTCGTGGAGGATAAAAATCATGCTTTTTCCCTCATTACACATCCCATGCGAGCTTGTAATGATAAAACCTCATCCAAATCACACATTGCAGCTCAATATTCAGTGAGGACAGGGCCTTTTTAAGTCGAAATGTGCAAAAAAGCATCCTATCGCTCTGAAACGGCTGTTTTGCTCTCCACCACATTTACTGTCAGACTGGCCGAATTAGACCGATTCTGCCTCTTTCTTGCCTCTACATGTGAAGAACAGGGTGCTTGTGAGCATATTGTGCAGTTTCACGCAGGTAGCTGGCTTGGAACGGGACCGGTGGGGCAGAGCAATCCTAGCGGCTCGCCCGAGCAGTGGAAGCCGGCGAGGGTGCGCGTTCAGCCGGATGAATGGGGCGCTGTCAGGGCCCCTCTCGTGGAGGATAAAAATCATGCTTTTTCCCTCATTACACATCCCATGCGAGCTTGTAATGATAAAACCTCATCCAAATCACACATTGCAGCTCAATATTCAGTGAGGACAGGGCCTTTTTAAGTCGAAATGTGCAAAAAAGCATCCTATCGCTCTGAAACGGCTGTTTTGCTCTCCACCACATTTACTGTCAGACTGGCCGAATTAGACCGATTCTGCCTCTTTCTTGCCTCTACATGTGAAGAACAGGGTGCTTGTGAGCATATTGTGCAGTTTCACGCAGGTAGCTGGCTTGGAACGGGACCGGTGGGGCAGAGCAATCCTAGCGGCTCGCCCGAGCAGTGGAAGCCGGCGAGGGTGCGCGTTCAGCCGGATGAATGGGGCGCTGTCAGGGCCCCTCTCGTGGAGGATAAAAATCATGCTTTTTCCCTCATTACACATCCCATGCGAGCTTGTAATGATAAAACCTCATCCAAATCACACATTGCAGCTCAATATTCAGTGAGGACAGGGCCTTTTTAAGTCGAAATGTGCAAAAAAGCATCCTATCGCTCTGAAACGGCTGTTTTGCTCTCCACCACATTTACTGTCAGACTGGCCGAATTAGACCGATTCTGCCTCTTTCTTGCCTCTACATGTGAAGAACAGGGTGCTTGTGAGCATATTGTGCAGTTTCACGCAGGTAGCTGGCTTGGAACGGGACCGGTGGGGCAGAGCAATCCTAGCGGCTCGCCCGAGCAGTGGAAGCCGGCGAGGGTGCGCGTTCAGCCGGATGAATGGGGCGCTGTCAGGGCCCCTCTCGTGGAGGATAAAAATCATGCTTTTTCCCTCATTACACATCCCATGCGAGCTTGTAATGATAAAACCTCATCCAAATCACACATTGCAGCTCAATATTCAGTGAGGACAGGGCCTTTTTAAGTCGAAATGTGCAAAAAAGCATCCTATCGCTCTGAAACGGCTGTTTTGCTCTCCACCACATTTACTGTCAGACTGGCCGAATTAGACCGATTCTGCCTCTTTCTTGCCTCTACATGTGAAGAACAGGGTGCTTGTGAGCATATTGTGCAGTTTCACGCAGGTAGCTGGCTTGGAACGGGACCGGTGGGGCAGAGCAATCCTAGCGGCTCGCCCGAGCAGTGGAAGCCGGCGAGGGTGCGCGTTCAGCCGGATGAATGGGGCGCTGTCAGGGCCCCTCTCGTGGAGGATAAAAATCATGCTTTTTCCCTCATTACACATCCCATGCGAGCTTGTAATGATAAAACCTCATCCAAATCACACATTGCAGCTCAATATTCAGTGAGGACAGGGCCTTTTTAAGTCGAAATGTGCAAAAAAGCATCCTATCGCTCTGAAACGGCTGTTTTGCTCTCCACCACATTTACTGTCAGACTGGCCGAATTAGACCGATTCTGCCTCTTTCTTGCCTCTACATGTGAAGAACAGGGTGCTTGTGAGCATATTGTGCAGTTTCACGCAGGTAGCTGGCTTGGAACGGGACCGGTGGGGCAGAGCAATCCTAGAGGCTCGCCCGAGCAGTGGAAGCCGGCGAGGGTGCGCGTTCAGCCGGATGAATGGGGCGCTGTCAGGGCCCCTCTCGTGGAGGATAAAAATCATGCTTTTTCCCTCATTACACATCCCATGCGAGCTTGTAATGATAAAACCTCATCCAAATCACACATTGCAGCTCAATATTCAGTGAGGACAGGGCCTTTTTAAGTCGAAATGTGCAAAAAAGCATCCTATCGCTCTGAAACGGCTGTTTTGCTCTCCACCACATTTACTGTCAGACTGGCCGAATTAGACCGATTCTGCCTCTTTCTTGCCTCTACATGTGAAGAACAGGGTGCTTGTGAGCATATTGTGCAGTTTCACGCAGGTAGCTGGCTTGGAACGGGACCGGTGGGGCAGAGCAATCCTAGCGGCTCGCCCGAGCAGTGGAAGCCGGCGAGGGTGCGCGTTCAGCCGGATGAATGGGGCGCTGTCAGGGCCCCTCTCGTGGAGGATAAAAATCATGCTTTTTCCCTCATTACACATCCCATGCGAGCTTGTAATGATAAAACCTCATCCAAATCACACATTGCAGCTCAATATTCAGTGAGGACAGGGCCTTTTTAAGTCGAAATGTGCAAAAAAGCATCCTATCGCTCTGAAACGGCTGTTTTGCTCTCCACCACATTTACTGTCAGACTGGCCGAATTAGACCGATTCTGCCTCTTTCTTGCCTCTACATGTGAAGAACAGGGTGCTTGTGAGCATATTGTGCAGTTTCACGCAGGTAGCTGGCTTGGAACGGGACCGGTGGGGCAGAGCAATCCTAGAGGCTCGCCCGAGCAGTGGAAGCCGGCGAGGGTGCGCGTTCAGCCGGATGAATGGGGCGCTGTCAGGGCCCCTCTCGTGGAGGATAAAAATCATGCTTTTTCCCTCATTACACATCCCATGCGAGCTTGTAATGATAAAACCTCATCCAAATCACACATTGCAGCTCAATATTCAGTGAGGACAGGGCCTTTTTAAGTCGAAATGTGCAAAAAAGCATCCTATCGCTCTGAAACGGCTGTTTTGCTCTCCACCACATTTACTGTCAGACTGGCCGAATTAGACCGATTCTGCCTCTTTCTTGCCTCTACATGTGAAGAACAGGGTGCTTGTGAGCATATTGTGCAGTTTCACGCAGGTAGCTGGCTTGGAACGGGACCGGTGGGGCAGAGCAATCCTAGCGGCTCGCCCGAGCAGTGGAAGCCGGCGAGGGTGCGCGTTCAGCCGGATGAATGGGGCGCTGTCAGGGCCCCTCTCGTGGAGGATAAAAATCATGCTTTTTCCCTCATTACACATCCCATGCGAGCTTGTAATGATAAAACCTCATCCAAATCACACATTGCAGCTCAATATTCAGTGAGGACAGGGCCTTTTTAAGTCGAAATGTGCAAAAAAGCATCCTATCGCTCTGAAACGGCTGTTTTGCTCTCCACCACATTTACTGTCAGACTGGCCGAATTAGACCGATTCTGCCTCTTTCTTGCCTCTACATGTGAAGAACAGGGTGCTTGTGAGCATATTGTGCAGTTTCACGCAGGTAGCTGGCTTGGAACGGGACCGGTGGGGCAGAGCAATCCTAGCGGCTCGCCCGAGCAGTGGAAGCCGGCGAGGGTGCGCGTTCAGCCGGATGAATGGGGCGCTGTCAGGGCCCCTCTCGTGGAGGATAAAAATCATGCTTTTTCCCTCATTACACATCCCATGCGAGCTTGTAATGATAAAACCTCATCCAAATCACACATTGCAGCTCAATATTCAGTGAGGACAGGGCCTTTTTAAGTCGAAATGTGCAAAAAAGCATCCTATCGCTCTGAAACGGCTGTTTTGCTCTCCACCACATTTACTGTCAGACTGGCCGAATTAGACCGATTCTGCCTCTTTCTTGCCTCTACATGTGAAGAACAGGGTGCTTGTGAGCATATTGTGCAGTTTCACGCAGGTAGCTGGCTTGGAACGGGACCGGTGGGGCAGAGCAATCCTAGCGGCTCGCCCGAGCAGTGGAAGCCGGCGAGGGTGCGCGTTCAGCCGGATGAATGGGGCGCTGTCAGGGCCCCTCTCGTGGAGGATAAAAATCATGCTTTTTCCCTCATTACACATCCCATGCGAGCTTGTAATGATAAAACCTCATCCAAATCACACATTGCAGCTCAATATTCAGTGAGGACAGGGCCTTTTTAAGTCGAAATGTGCAAAAAAGCATCCTATCGCTCTGAAACGGCTGTTTTGCTCTCCACCACATTTACTGTCAGACTGGCCGAATTAGACCGATTCTGCCTCTTTCTTGCCTCTACATGTGAAGAACAGGGTGCTTGTGAGCATATTGTGCAGTTTCACGCAGGTAGCTGGCTTGGAACGGGACCGGTGGGGCAGAGCAATCCTAGCGGCTCGCCCGAGCAGTGGAAGCCGGCGAGGGTGCGCGTTCAGCCGGATGAATGGGGCGCTGTCAGGGCCCCTCTCGTGGAGGATAAAAATCATGCTTTTTCCCTCATTACACATCCCATGCGAGCTTGTAATGATAAAACCTCATCCAAATCACACATTGCAGCTCAATATTCAGTGAGGACAGGGCCTTTTTAAGTCGAAATGTGCAAAAAAGCATCCTATCGCTCTGAAACGGCTGTTTTGCTCTCCACCACATTTACTGTCAGACTGGCCGAATTAGACCGATTCTGCCTCTTTCTTGCCTCTACATGTGAAGAACAGGGTGCTTGTGAGCATATTGTGCAGTTTCACGCAGGTAGCTGGCTTGGAACGGGACCGGTGGGGCAGAGCAATCCTAGCGGCTCGCCCGAGCAGTGGAAGCCGGCGAGGGTGCGCGTTCAGCCGGATGAATGGGGCGCTGTCAGGGCCCCTCTCGTGGAGGATAAAAATCATGCTTTTTCCCTCATTACACATCCCATGCGAGTTTGTAATGATAAAACCTCATCCAAATCACACATTGCAGCTCAATATTCAGTGAGGACAGGGCCTTTTTAAGTCGAAATGTGCAAAAAAGCATCCTATCGCTCTGAAACGGCTGTTTTGCTCTCCACCACATTTACTGTCAGACTGGCCGAATTAGACCGATTCTGCCTCTTTCTTGCCTCTACATGTGAAGAACAGGGTGCTTGTGAGCATATTGTGCAGTTTCACGCAGGTAGCTGGCTTGGAACGGGACCGGTGGGGCAGAGCAATCCTAGCGGCTCGCCCGAGCAGTGGAAGCCGGCGAGGGTGCGCGTTCAGCCGGATGAATGGGGCGCTGTCAGGGCCCCTCTCGTGGAGGATAAAAATCATGCTTTTTCCCTCATTACACATCCCATGCGAGCTTGTAATGATAAAACCTCATCCAAATCACACATTGCAGCTCAATATTCAGTGAGGACAGGGCCTTTTTAAGTCGAAATGTGCAAAAAAGCATCCTATCGCTCTGAAACGGCTGTTTTGCTCTCCACCACATTTACTGTCAGACTGGCCGAATTAGACCGATTCTGCCTCTTTCTTGCCTCTACATGTGAAGAACAGGGTGCTTGTGAGCATATTGTGCAGTTTCACGCAGGTAGCTGGCTTGGAACGGGACCGGTGGGGCAGAGCAATCCTAGCGGCTCGCCCGAGCAGTGGAAGCCGGCGAGGGTGCGCGTTCAGCCGGATGAATGGGGCGCTGTCAGGGCCCCTCTCGTGGAGGATAAAAATCATGCTTTTTTCCCTCATTACACATCCCATGCGAGCTTGTAATGATAAAACCTCATCCAAATCACACATTGCAGCTCAATATTCAGTGAGGACAGGGCCTTTTTAAGTCGAAATGTGCAAAAAAGCATCCTATCGCTCTGAAACGGCTGTTTTGCTCTCCACCACATTTACTGTCAGACTGGCCGAATTAGACCGATTCTGCCTCTTTCTTGCCTCTACATGTGAAGAACAGGGTGCTTGTGAGCATATTGTGCAGTTTCACGCAGGTAGCTGGCTTGGAACGGGACCGGTGGGGCAGAGCAATCCTAGCGGCTCGCCCGAGCAGTGGAAGCCGGCGAGGGTGCGCGTTCAGCCGGATGAATGGGGCGCTGTCAGGGCCCCTCTCGTGGAGGATAAAAATCATGCTTTTTCCCTCATTACACATCCCATGCGAGCTTGTAATGATAAAACCTCATCCAAATCACACATTGCAGCTCAATATTCAGTGAGGACAGGGCCTTTTTAAGTCGAAATGTGCAAAAAAGCATCCTATCGCTCTGAAACGGCTGTTTTGCTCTCCACCACATTTACTGTCAGACTGGCCGAATTAGACCGATTCTGCCTCTTTCTTGCCTCTACATGTGAAGAACAGGGTGCTTGTGAGCATATTGTGCAGTTTCACGCAGGTAGCTGGCTTGGAACGGGACCGGTGGGGCAGAGCAATCCTAGCGGCTCGCCCGAGCAGTGGAAGCCGGCGAGGGTGCGCGTTCAGCCGGATGAATGGGGCGCTGTCAGGGCCCCTCTCGTGGAGGATAAAAATCATGCTTTTTCCCTCATTACACATCCCATGCGAGCTTGTAATGATAAAACCTCATCCAAATCACACATTGCAGCTCAATATTCAGTGAGGACAGGGCCTTTTTAAGTCGAAATGTGCAAAAAAGCATCCTATCGCTCTGAAACGGCTGTTTTGCTCTCCACCACATTTACTGTCAGACTGGCCGAATTAGACCGATTCTGCCTCTTTCTTGCCTCTACATGTGAAGAACAGGGTGCTTGTGAGCATATTGTGCAGTTTCACGCAGGTAGCTGGCTTGGAACGGGACCGGTGGGGCAGAGCAATCCTAGCGGCTCGCCCGAGCAGTGGAAGCCGGCGAGGGTGCGCGTTCAGCCGGATGAATGGGGCGCTGTCAGGGCCCCTCTCGTGGAGGATAAAAATCATGCTTTTTCCCTCATTACACATCCCATGCGAGTTTGTAATGATAAAACCTCATCCAAATCACACATTGCAGCTCAATATTCAGTGAGGACAGGGCCTTTTTAAGTCGAAATGTGCAAAAAAGCATCCTATCGCTCTGAAACGGCTGTTTTGCTCTCCACCACATTTACTGTCAGACTGGCCGAATTAGACCGATTCTGCCTCTTTCTTGCCTCTACATGTGAAGAACAGGGTGCTTGTGAGCATATTGTGCAGTTTCACGCAGGTAGCTGGCTTGGAACGGGACCGGTGGGGCAGAGCAATCCTAGCGGCTCGCCCGAGCAGTGGAAGCCGGCGAGGGTGCGCGTTCAGCCGGATGAATGGGGCGCTGTCAGGGCCCCTCTCGTGGAGGATAAAAATCATGCTTTTTCCCTCATTACACATCCCATGCGAGCTTGTAATGATAAAACCTCATCCAAATCACACATTGCAGCTCAATATTCAGTGAGGACAGGGCCTTTTTAAGTCGAAATGTGCAAAAAAGCATCCTATCGCTCTGAAACGGCTGTTTTGCTCTCCACCACATTTACTGTCAGACTGGCCGAATTAGACCGATTCTGCCTCTTTCTTGCCTCTACATGTGAAGAACAGGGTGCTTGTGAGCATATTGTGCAGTTTCACGCAGGTAGCTGGCTTGGAACGGGACCGGTGGGGCAGAGCAATCCTAGCGGCTCGCCCGAGCAGTGGAAGCCGGCGAGGGTGCGCGTTCAGCCGGATGAATGGGGCGCTGTCAGGGCCCCTCTCGTGGAGGATAAAAATCATGCTTTTTTCCCTCATTACACATCCCATGCGAGCTTGTAATGATAAAACCTCATCCAAATCACACATTGCAGCTCAATATTCAGTGAGGACAGGGCCTTTTTAAGTCGAAATGTGCAAAAAAGCATCCTATCGCTCTGAAACGGCTGTTTTGCTCTCCACCACATTTACTGTCAGACTGGCCGAATTAGACCGATTCTGCCTCTTTCTTGCCTCTACATGTGAAGAACAGGGTGCTTGTGAGCATATTGTGCAGTTTCACGCAGGTAGCTGGCTTGGAACGGGACCGGTGGGGCAGAGCAATCCTAGCGGCTCGCCCGAG